>NW_006400280.1:473501-475945 GCF_000299155.1 Elephantulus edwardii
GGGGAGAAGGGTGCAACAATGAATGAATGGAATCCCAAAATCTCTGTAGATGTTCATTGAAATGAAAAATAAACAACCTAAATTTTAAAAAAAAGTGTAATTTAAATTTCCTACAACATGTATTTTCCTATAGCCTGTGTTGTTTCTTGGATAGAAACACAGTAATTAAGGACTAAACCTTAGTTGAAAACTTATACAATGGTGCATTCTCAAAAGAACATATAATTTATTATTGAAGAACTGGAATGACACACAAAGCTGTAAATTACATTTCTTGCAACCTGCATTTCAGTAATTATGTACTGTTTACTAGTGGAATATACTGCTGTGCGTCATGAAGTGCAGTTGAAAATTCCTATCATAGGGGATTTTCAATGCTACTTCTGTCTTTCCTCAAAATACTACATGTCAGGCAAAAGCTGCATTTAAAAACTTAATGCCACAAGGATTTCATCAACGATCATACAACTTTCTACTAGGAAATACTAGTATGTAGCAGAGAGATGCAGTGGAGAATTTGTACAAGGCAAGTTTCCCCAGAGTGTCATTTCCGTTATGGATACAGTTTTCAGCAGAAGAAAGCTGCATTCATTCCCAATTCGTACAACACGGGTTTTCTTCAAAAAACATCTCAATACGAGAGAACCATCATCAGTTCCAAAACTATGCAAGTGGGTTTTCACATAGTAACATGTTCTTTACTATGGAAGGCATGGTAGGACAGAGTGAGTTGTAATTCACCTTTGGTGCAACATGTTCCACAAAAAATGTGCAGTTTACTACTTTTGAATACTAGTGTGCAGGAATCAACTTGCAGTTAAAAATTCATATTATACTAGATTTGTAACACTCCATATTGTTACCTTCATAGAAACACAACAATTCATTACAACAGTGAAGTTTAAAACTTGTGCAAGTGTGTTTTCACAAAAGAATACATTCTTTGTAATGAAAGCACTGCAATGCAGGATAAAGTTGTAAGTCACATTTGGTTCTGTGGAAAGCCAAATTTCATGCTAAGTATTTATAATAAACTGAGTGCTATATCAGGATAGGAGGGAGGCACGGACACAAGCTGGAATTCACCCTGAAGCACTAAGGTAAACTTTAAATGTTTACAGACGTAGGCACTAAGGCAAACCTTATGTGTTTTCATGATTCTCGTATTGTATTTGCAAACCTTATGTGTTTTCATGATTCTCGTATTGTATTTGCTAACCCCTCCCTCCTGAATCAAGCATAAGGTTTTCAATAGAAAGAGGTTAGCTTCATTGGCATAGAATCATCTTTGTGATTTGCTCCCTGGAAATTTTCAGTAAAGGCACAGGGAAGTGGAGATCGGCGCTTCAGGTGTTCAAGAACTGTTTTCCTCCTGCTTTTACCTCTTTTTACTTATATATTCTTGGTGTTCTCTCTCATTATTAATACTTATTAATATGATTTATCTTCACCCAACAATATTCTGGTGCCTGAACAGGGATGAGGTGGTGGTCTCTCTTTTGTGCAGACACCAGGAAATCGAAAGGGAATTTGCTTGGGGTAAGTGAAATATTTGGGAAAATTAAAGGCAAAACCACGAAGAAATCCTCAAACCCTGAATTTTGCTAGAAATTTAAGAATAGAAGTAAAAAATATTTTATGAGGCTTTTATTCATCCCTTGAAGGAGAAATTCAGGGGGGAAAGTAGAAAAAAAATGTCATGAGGATTCCCTCACCTTGTGAAGGAGAGATTCATGGGGAAATGTAGGAAAAATTTCATGGGGACGTTCCCCACCCTTTGTCTGAAGTAAACGGATTAAAAACTCAGAGGTAGAATTGATAAATACGGGTCATGGGGAATAGCCTATCCTCTGAACTCAGTATATCACATTACTTAAAGAATTACTTAAGAGCTTAGGGGTAAAAATAAGAGAAAGTTCATTTTTGCAGTTGTTTCAGTATGTGTAGAAACACTGTCGCTGGTTTAAACCAGTAAATAGAACAGTTAAAATAAAAATCTTGGCAAGATGTTATGCGAGCTTTCTAAAGATCTCAGCAAGAGGGAAATGTGATTCCTGTTTTGGTTTGGTTCTTATGTGATTTGATCTCATTAGCTTTAAAACCATTACAGTCTGAAAGGGAGATGTATGAAAAATTAGAAGCAAAAATCTCTTCAGAAGAGAGTGATAGTGAATTTGATACAAAGGAGGATTAAGTTCCTCTACCTCCAATTTTGGAGAAATTGAGCAATATAATAAAGGATGATAGTCTTTATTAGGAAATAAGTAAACAAGCTTTAGAGCTTTCTAATAAAATAGACAAATTGGGTTCTCGTAATGAAATATATTGTTGTTATATGCTGTCGAGTAATTAAATATATTGTTGTTTTTGTTGTTATGTGCCGTCGAGTCGCCTGCGACTCATAGCGACCCTATGTACAACAGCCCTAAACTCCGCTCTGTCCT
>NW_006400280.1:476045-477394 GCF_000299155.1 Elephantulus edwardii
CAGCTCCACCCTCCACCAGGATAACCCTTCACATCTGCCAAGTCCCTTCAGAAAATATCTTCCATTGTCCAACCCATGATCTGACAGCTTGTATCTTAAGCTTTCTTGGCTTCTGTGATTCCAAACACGTCAACTGCTGACATTTTTTTTGACCAGTGTCTCTTTAGTTTAGTTGTACTGTCTCTAAGGGAAGTTGAGGGTTAGGGTTAGGGTTAGGGTCAGTGGTAGGGTAAAAGTGAAGTTAGGGTTAGGGCTAGGGTTAGTGTTAAGAGTAGGGTCAGAGTTTGTTTCAAGGTTAGGGCCTGGGTTAGGGTTAAAGTGAAGGTTATGCTTAAGGTTAGGGTTAGGTCTAGGGCTAGGCTTAGGTTTAGGTTTAGGACAGGTTTAGGGTTAAGTTACATTTAGGGTTTGGTTCAGGGTAAAGTGAAGGTTAGGGTTAAGGTCAGGATTAGGGTTAGGGTTAAGGTTAGGGTCAGGGTTAGTGTTAAGATTAGGTTTAGGATTAGAGTTTAGGATTAGAGTTAGAGATAGGTTTAGGATTAGGTTATGGTTAGGTTAGTGTTAGATTTAGGGTTAGGGTTGGGGTTTTGGGGAGAATGAAATTTCCGGGTAAGATTAGGCATAGGTTAGGTTTAGGGTTAGTGTTAGAGTTAGGGTTAGCGTTAGGGTGAGGGTCAGGCCTAAGATAAAATTGAATGTTAGGGTTAAAGTTAGAGTTAGGGTTAAGAATAGGGCTAGGGTTAGGGTATGGGTTAGAGCTATGTTCAGGGTAAAAGTGAATGCTAGGTTTAGGGTTATGGCTAGGGTTAATTTAAGGGTAAGGGTTAGGTTTAGGGTTAGCTTTAGGTTAGGGTTAGGGTTAAGGTTTGGGTTACGTTGACGGTAAGAGTGAAGGTTTGGTTTAGAGTTGTTGTTTGTTGTTGTTATGTGCCGTCGAGTCGCCTGCGACTCATAGCGACCCTATGGACAACAGCCCTAAACTCCGCTCTGTCCTGTGCCCATCGCACTGTCTCTGACACTCCCATCCCAATTATCGCAGTCACTGAATCAATCCACCTCATAGAGGGCCTTCTTCTCCTGCGCCGTCCCTCCATCCTCCCAAGCATGATTTCCCTCTCTAAGGACCGGTCTCCTCACAACATGTCCCAAATATGTTAGACCGAGCCTCAGAATCCTTGCCTCCAAGCAACCACCCTGTTTAACTCTTTCCAGGACAAATCTGTTTTTCTAGCAGTCCATGGTATTCTCAATACTCTTCTCCAGCACCACTGCTCAAAGGCATCAATTCTCCTTTTATCCTCCTTGGTCATTGTCCAACTCTCTGATGCATAACAGGTGATTGCGAAGAC
>NW_006400280.1:478759-483237 GCF_000299155.1 Elephantulus edwardii
GTGCAATTTTCAGAGTCTCTTCTGACATCCATTTTGGTCTTTTCTTCCTCTTCTGTCTTTACAATGACCGCTTGCACTCTTCCTGGATGATACCCTTGATATCCTCATACAACTCATCTGGCCTTCGTTCATTAGTGTCCAAAGCCTCAAATCTGTTCCTGAGATGGTTCTGAAATTCAGTAAAAATATAGTTACATCAGCAGCAACTGTTCCATATTCTATGTTATTTAATAATATGAATCATGCTCCATTGGGAGTAACTACTTTAAAGTAGCCTTTAACAGATATGTCTAGCCCTTGCAACAGGCAAAGCAAGCTGATTTATATAATTGGGGAAAAGGAGCTTCTGTTATTTCCAATAACAATTCAGGATATGCCTCCTGATCAAGATTTTCCCTAAGGGTATCAATTGTACCAACATCAGTCTTTATCTTGCAAGACTTTTAAAGAATGAAAGCAAGCCATATTTGCTTATGGTATGCATTCTACCCATTTAAGGGACATATTGCAAGGATTATCTACAGAATTTTAATTAATTCCTTATGATTGGGAGTCCATGGTCAGGACAGTTTTGGAATCCGGAGCACATTTACAGTTTAGAACTTGGTGGGCTGATGAAACTACAAATATGGAGAGGATTACGTTATCTAGAAATCCTCCTCTTAATGTTACTGCTTTTTTGGGGGGAGAAAGGTCAACTGCTTGAAGTGTGAGCTCAGTTACAATATGGTAATGCTGTGATTGTACAAGTAAGGCTTTTCTCTATGCATGCCTGGGATAAAGTAGAAATTTCAGGAAAGTGAAATCAATCCTTATCAGAACAACTCAGTCTGAAAATGAGAAATATACTGATTTTTCTATCTAGATTAAAAGATGCTATTAATACAGCAGTATCTCAACCTAAAGTTCTTGAGTTTTGTTAAAAATTTAAGCATATGAAAATGCTAATTCAGAATATCAAAAGGCTATTAGACCATTGAAGACTCAGAATGCTTCCTTATATATCTGTGTTTATATGGACATTGGGACTAGTTGTTATCAAGCCAAACTAATAGTAGCCACTTTAAAAGGACCTTTACGTTTGTCTCAAACCAAATGCTACAATTGTGGAAAATTAGGACATTTGAAAAAGGACTGTCTGAAAGAAAGAGGAGAAAGTAGAGATGTTAAATGTGAAGTTTAGGGTTAGGTTTAGGGTTAGGTATAGGGTTAGGGTTAAGATTAGGTTTAGGCTTAGAGTTAGGGATAGATTTAGGGTTAGAGTTAGAATTTGGATTATGATTAGGGTTAGGGATCAGATTAGGTATAGGGTTTTGGATAGGGTTAGGGTTAGGTTTAAGATTAGGTTTAGGCTTAGAGTTAGGGTTAGAATTAGGGATAGGTTTGGGGTTAGGGTTATGTTTAGGGTTAGGTTTAGAGTTAGGGTTAGGGTAAAGTTAGGGTTAGGGTTAGGGTTAGGGTAAAGTTTAGGGTTAAGGTTAGGGTTAGGAGTCAGGCTATGGATAAAAGTGAAAGGTAAGGTTAGGGTTATTGTTAGGGTTATGGTTATAGTTAGGGTTAGGTTTTAGAATAGAGTTGGAGTTAAGATTATGTTAGGCTTAGTGTTAGGGTTTGGGTCAGGGTTCGGGTTAGGGTCAGAGTTGGGTAAAAGTGCAGGTTAGGGTTAGGACTAGGATTAGGGTTAGGGCTATGGTTAGCGTTAAGTTTAGGGTTAGTGTTAGGTATAGGGTTAGGGATAGGTTTAGTGTTAAGATTAGGCTTAGGCTTAGAGTTAGGGATAGGGTAAGGAATAGTGTAAGGTTTGGTTTGTTGTTATGGTTAGGGTTAGCGTTAAGGTTAGGGATAGGATTAGGTATAGGTTTAGGGTTAAGTTTCAGATTAGGCTTAGGCTTAGAGTTTGGGTTAGATTTATTGATAGGATTATGGTTAGGGTTATGTTGAGGGTTAGGGTTAGGGTTAGGGTTCAGGTTAGGGTCAGGCTTAGTGTAAAAGTGAATGTTAGGATTAGGGTTAGGGTTGAGAATAGGTTTAGTGTTAGGGTTAGAGTTAGGGTCAAAGTGAAAGTTAGGGTTAGGGTTATTGTTAGGTTTAAGTTTAGCTTAGGGTTAGGGTTAGTATTATGGTTAAATTAGGTCTGGGTAGGTTAAGGGTAAAAGTGAAGTTAGGGTTACAGTTAGGGTTAGGAGTAGGGTTAGGGTTATGGTCAGGGTTAGGGTTAAGATTAGGTTTAGAATTAGAGTTAGGTTTATGTTAGGTTAGGGTTAGCATTAGGTTTAGGGTTAGGGTTGGGGTTATGGTAAGAGTGAAGTTCGGGTTAGTCTTAGGCACAGGTTAGGTTTAGGGTTAGTGTTAGAGTTAAGCTTAGTGTTAGTGATAGTTAGGGTCAGGCTTGGGATAAAATGGAAGATTAGAGTTAGCGTTAAGATTAGGCTTAGGCTTAGAGATCAGGTTAGAGTTAGGGATAGGTTTAGGATGGTCGGGTTAGGGATAGGATTAGGTATAGGGTTAGGGTTAAAATTAGGCTTAGGCTTAGAGTTAGGGTTATAATTAGGGATAGGTTTAGGGTTAGGGCTTGGGTTATGGTTACGTTTAGGGTAAGGGTTAGAGTTTGGGTTAGGGTAAGTTTTAGGTTTAGGGTTAGGTTCAGGCTAAGGGTAAAAGTGAAAGTTAGGGTTAGGGTTGTTGTTAAGGTTATTGTTATTGTTAGGGTTTAGAATAGGGTTAGGTTTAGGCTTGGATTAGGGTCAGGGTTAGTGTTAGGGTTAGGGTTATGGTTAGGCTTAGGGTCAGAGTTAGGGCTAGGGCCAGAGTTATTGTAAAAGTGAAGTTAGGGTTAGGGCTAGGGTTAGCTTTAGGTTTATGTTAGGGTTAGCATTAGAATTATGGTTAGGGTTATTGTTTGACATAGGGATAGGGTTAAGATTACACTTATGTTTAGAGTTATGGATAGGTTTAGAGTGAGGGTGAAGGTTTTGGTTATGGTTGGGTTTAGGGTTAAGGATAGGATTAGGTCTAGTGTTAGGGTTAGGTTTAAGATTAGGTTTAGGCTTAGAGTTATTGATAGGATTATGGTTAGGGTTAGTGTTATGGGTATGTTTACAACTATGTTTAGGGTCAGACTTAGAGTAAAAGTGAAGGTTAGGGTTAGGGTTAGGGTTAGGGTTAGAATCAGGGTTAGGTCAAAGTGAAGGTTAGGGTTAGGGTTAGGTTAGGATGTAGTTATGGTTAAGTTAGGTTTAGGGTTAGGTTCAGGGTAGAAATGAAGGCTAAGGTTAAGGTTAGGGTTAGGGTTAAGATTAGGTTTAGGATTAGAGTTAGGGTTAGAGTTAGAGATAGGTTTAGGGTTAGGGTAGGGTTAGTGTTAGGTTTAGGGTTAAGGCTGGGGTTATGGTAAGAGCAAAGGTTCAGGTTAGGCTTATGCATAGGTTAAGTTTAAGGTTAGTGTTAGTTAGGGTTAGTGCTAGGGTTAGGGTTAGGGTCAGGCCTAGGATAAAATTGAAGGTTAGAGTAAAGATTAAGGTTATGGTTAAGAATAGGGTTTGGGTTTGGTTTCAGGTTAGGGTTAGGGTCAGGGTAAAAGTAAAGTTTGAGTTTAGAGTTATGGTTAGGGTTAATTTTAAGGTTAGAGTTAGGGTTAGGTTTTGGGTTAGGCTGATGGTAAGAGTGAAGTTTTGGTTTAGGGTTAGAGTTACTTAGGTATAGGGTGAGGGTTAGGGTTAGGGTTAGGGTTAGTGTAAGAATGAGGGTTAGGGTTCTGGTCAAGCTTAGGGTAAAAGTGAAGTTTAAAGTTAGGGTTAAGATTAGGTTTAGGCTTAGAGTTAGGGATAGGTTTTGGGTGAGGGCTAGGGTTAGGTTTAGAGTTAGCATTATGGTCATGCTTAGGTTCAAGTGTGAAGATTAGGTTTAGGGTTAGGGTTAGGATTTGTGTCATGGTTAGGGTAAAAGTGAATGTTATTATTAGGGTTTAGGTTATGGTTGGCATTAGGGTGAGGGTTAGTGTTAGGTATAGAATTAGGGATAGGGTGAGGGTTAAGATTAGGTTTAGGCTTAGAGTTAGGGATAGGTTGAGGGTTAGGGTTTGGGTTATGGTTATGGTAGGGTTAGGGATGGGATTAGGTTTAGGTTTAATATTAGGCTTAGGCGTAGAGTTAAGGTTAGAGTTAGGATTAAACTTAGGGTTAGGTTTAGAGTTTGGATTAGAGTTAGCGTTAGGTATGAGTGTTGGAGACAGTGAGATTGGCACAGGACAGAGCAGAGTTTAGAGCTGTTGTACATAGGGTCGCCATGAGTCACAAGCGACTCGATGGCACATAACGACAACAACAACAAGGTTTAGATTAGGTTTAAGGTCAGACTAAGGGTAAAAGTGAAGGTTAGGTTTAGAGTTATTGTTAGGATGGTTGTTGTTATGTGCCATCGAGTCGTTTTCGATTCATAGCGACCCTATGCACAACAGCCCTAAACCCTGCTCTATCCTG
>NW_006400280.1:489380-495281 GCF_000299155.1 Elephantulus edwardii
TTGGTGGTCTGTTCCACAATCAGCTCCTGGCCTAGTTTTCACAGCTGATATTGATCTTCTCCAGCGGTTCTTTCCACATATGTAATCAATCTGATACCTGGATTTCACCTGATTTTTTAGAGTTAGGGTTAGATATAGGGTTATGGTTAGTGAAAGAATGAGTGTTCGGGTTAGGGTGAGGCTTAGGGAAAAGTGAAGGTTAGAGTTAATGTTAGGGTAAAGTTTAGGTTAGGGTTAGGGTTAAGATTAGGTTTAGGCTTAGAATTAGGGATAGGTTTGGGGTTAGGGTTAAATTTAGGGTTAGGGTTAGGGTCAGGTTTAGGGTAAAAGTGAAGGTTAGGGTTTGGATTAGGATTAGGGTTAGGATTACAGTTATAGTTAGGATTAGTGTTAAGAATAGGGTTACAGTTAGGGTCTGGGATAGGGTAAGAGTGAAGGTTAGGGTTAGGGTTTGGTTTAAGATTAGTTTTAGCATTATGTTTAGGATTAAGGTTAGTCTTAGAATTACGATTAGGTATAGGGGTTTTGTTAGGTTTAGGTGAGATTTAGGGTTTGGGTTAGATTTAATGTTAGGTTAAAGTCAGTTTTAGGGTAAAAGTGAAGCTTAGGGTTAGGGTTAAAGTTAAGAATAGGGTTAGGATTAGGGTTAAAAATAGGGTTAGGTTGAGGGTCACGTTTAGGGTTAGGGTTAGTGTTAGGGTCAGGTTAGTGTAAAAGTGAAAGTTAGGGTTAGGGTTAGGTACAATATCGGGGTAAAAGTGAAGGATAAGGTTAGGGTTAACTTTAGGGTTAGGGTTTGGATCAGGTTTAGGGTAAATTGAAGGTTAAGGTTAGGGTTAGAGTTAGGGTTAGATTTAGAGTTAGGACTAGGGTTAGGGTCAGGGTCAGGGTAAAAGTGAAGGTTAGAGTTAGAGTTAGGTCTAGAGTTAGGATTAGGTTAATTATTAGGGCTAGAGTGAGGGTAAGTGTAAGGGCTAGGGATAAAGTTCGGGCTAAGGCTAGGGTTAGGGTTAGGATTATGGTTAGGGTCAGGATTAGGGTTAGGTCTAAGACTACAGCTGGCGTTAGGTTTAGAGTAGGGCTAGGTTTAGGTGTAGGGTTAAAGTAAGTGTTAGGGCTAGGGTTAACTCAAGGTTTAGGGCTTGGGTTAGGAGTACGGCTATGGTTAGGGTTTGGGTTAGGGCTAGGGTTAGGGTTAGGTTTAGGGTTAGGTAATTATTAGGGCTAGGGTGAGGGTAAGGGCTAGGGATAGGGATACGGCTAGGTTTGGGTTAATGTTAGTGTTAGGATTAGGGCTAGTGTTAGGGTTAAGGCTCTTGCTTGGGATGGTGTTAGGACTAGGGGTAAGATTAGGACTAGTGTTAGGGCTAGTGTTAAGGTTAGTTTTAGGACCTAACCCTAGTTAGGGTTAGCGCTAGTGTTAGGTTTAATATTAGGGTCAGGGTTAGGGCTAGGGCTAGGGTTAGGGTTAGGTTAGGGTTACGGCTAGTTTTGAAGCAAGAGTTAGGGCTTCAGTTAGGAGTAGGGCTAAGGTTAAGTTAGGGTTAGCTCTAGAGCTAGGGTTAGGGTAATTATTAGGGCTAGAGTGAGGGTAAGGTATAGGGCTAGGGCTAGGTTAGGGCTAGGGCTAGGCTTATGGTTATGGTTAGGGTTAGGGCTAGGTTTATGGCTTGCATAAAGTTTAGGACTAGGTTTAGGGTTAGGATTAGTGTTAGGGGCTAGGGTAAGGCTTAGGGTTAGGGCTAGGGCTAGGGTTATGTTAGGGTTAGGGCTAGGGTTAAAACTAGGTTTAGGACTTGGTTAGGAGTAGGGTTAAGGTTAGGTTTAGTGATAAGTCTAGGTTTAGGGTTAGCGTTAGGGTTTGGCCTAGGTTTGATGTTGGGCCAGGGAATTGTTTTATATTAGGGTTAGGGTTTGTGTTCTGGCTATGGCTTAAAGTTAAGATTTTGGTTAGGGCTAGCCTTAAGGTTAGGGTTAGGGTTAAGTTTAGGGTTAGGACTAGGGTTAATGTTAGGGTTATTTTTAGGCCTAGAGTTAGGGCTAGGAATAGGTTTAGGAATAGGGTTATGGCTAGGTTTAGGTTTAGGGTTAGAGTTAGGGTTAGGGTTAGGTTTAGCGTAGGGTTAGGGTTAGGGCTAGGGTTCAGACTAGGGTTAATGTTAGATTATGGTTAGGGTTAGGGTCAGTGTTAGGTTTAGGGCTAGGGCTAGGTTCAGGGTTAAGGTTAGAGCTTAAAATGGTTGATAGGGCTAGGATTAGGTTTAGGGCTAGGATTAGGTCTAGCATTAAATTTAGTAGTAGTGCTAGTGTTAGGGTTAGAACTAGGGTCAGGTTTAGGGTTAGGGCTAGGGCTAGGGTTAGGTTAATATTATGGCTAGGGTTAAAGCAAAGGTTAGGACTTGGGTTAGGAGTTCGGCTATGGTTAGTTTTAGGGTCAGGGCTATGGTTAGGGTTAAGGTTAGGGTTAGGACTAGTTTTAGTTTTAGGACTGGGTTAGGGTTAGTGTAATGTTTAGGGCTAGAAAGAGAATAAGGGCTATTGCTAGGGCTAAGGTTAGGCCTAGGGATAGGGTTAGTGTCAGGGTTAGGGTTATTGCTAGGGTTGTGGTTAGGGTAAATATTAGGGCGAAAGTGGCACTAAGGTCTTGGGCTCTGGCTAGTTTTACGGCTAGGGTTATGTTTAGAGATAGCTTTGGGGTTAGGGTTAAGGTTAGCCCTAGGGCTAGGGTGAGGTTAAGCTATTGGGCTAGGGCTAGAGCTAGGTTTAGGCCTAAGGTTAAGATTAGGTTAGGAGTAGGCTTAGGGCTAGGGTTAGTGTTTGGGCCAAGGCTTAGGTTAAGTTTAGGGTTCAAGCTAGGGTGTATGTTAAGGTTAGGGTCAAGTTTAGGGTTAGGATTAGGGTTAAGGCTAGAGTTTGGGTTTGGGCTGGGTTAGGGTAGGGCCAAGGTTAAGGCTAGGGTTAGGGTTAGGTTAGGGTTACGGCTAGTTTTGAAGCAAGAGTTAGGGCTTCGGTTAGGAGTAGGGCTAAGGTTAGGTTAGGGTTAGCTCTAGAGCTAGGGTTAGGGTAATTATTAGGGCTAGAGTGAGGGTAAGGGATAGGGCTAGGGATAAGTTAGGGTTAGGATTAGAGTTAGAGTTAGGGCTAGTGCTAGGGTTAGGGTTAGGTTTAGGTTAGGGTTAGGTTTAAGATTATGGTTAGGGTTAGGTTAGGATTAGGGCTAGGGTTAAAACAAGGTTTAGAACTTGGATTAGGAGTAAGGCTAAGGTTAGGTTTAGCGATAGGTCTAGTTTTAGAGTTAGCATTAGGGTTAGGGTTTGTTATAAGGCTAGGGCTTAAGATTTTGGTTAGGGCTTGGGTTAAGGTTAGGGTTAGGACTAGGGTTAAAGTTAGGGTTATTGTTATGGCTTGGATTAGGGTTAGGGTTAGTGTTAGGGCCAAGGCTTATGTTAATTTTAGGGTTTGAGGTAGGGTGTTTGTTACGGTTAGGGTCAAGTTTAGGGTTAGAACTAGGGTTAAGGCTAGGGTTTGGGTTTGGACTAGGGTTAGGGCTATGGTTAGGTTAGGTTTAGGTTTAGGTTAGGTTAAGGATTAGTGTTAGGGTTAGGATTAGCGTCAGGGTTAGGGCTAGGGCTAGGGTTAGGGTTAGGTTAGGGTTATGGCTAGTTTTAAAGCAAGAATTAGGGCTAGGGTTAGGAGAGGGCTAAGGTTATATTAGCGTTAGGGTTAGGTGTAGGTTTAGGGTAATTATTAGGGCTAAAATGAGGGTAATGGATAGGGCTAGGGGTAGGGCTAGGGTTAGAGTTAGAGTTATTGTTAGGGTTAGATTTAGGCTTACAGCTAGGACTTGGGTTAGGTTTAGGACTAGGGTTAGGGTTTTACTAGGGCTAGCACGAGGGATAGGGTTAGGGTAAGGGTTAGGGTTAGAGTTAGAGCTAGGGCTAGGATTTCTGTTAGGGTTAAGATTACATTTAGGGTTAGGACTGTGACTAGGGTGAGGTTAGGGTTAGGGCTAATGTTAAGGTTAGGGTTGCGGTTAAGTTTAGGGTTAGGACTAGGTCTAACGCTAGGGTTAGGCTTAGGGTTAGGTTTAGAGCTTGGGCTAGGGTTCTTACTAGGGCTAGTGTTAGGGTTAGGGTTAGGGTCGGGTTTAGGTTTTGGGATAGGGCTAGGGTTAGGTTTAGAGTTAGGGCTTGGGTTAGGTGTGTGGTTAAACCAAGGGTTAGGGCTAGGGTTAAAGCACCGTTTAGGGCTTGCTTTAGGATTACAGCTAGGGTTATGTCTTGGGCTAAGGCTAGTTTTAGGGTTAGATTTCGGGTTAAGGCTAGAGTTAGGTTTAGGGTAATTATTAGTGCTGGGGTGAGGGTAAGGGCTAGGGCTAGGGCTAGGGTTAGGTTGGAGTTAATTTTAGGATTGTGCTATTGTTAGGGTTAATGCTCGGGCTTGGGATGGGGTTAGGGCTAGGGTTCAGTTAGGACTAGGGTTTGGGCTAGCGTTAACTTTAGTTTTAAGGTTAGGGTTAGGATTAGTGTTAGGGTTAGGGTTAGGGTCAGGGTTAAGGCTGGGGCTAACTAAGATTAGGCTTAGGTTAGGGTTACAGCTAGTTTTAAAGCAAGAATTAGGGCATGGATTAGGAGAGGGATAAAGTTACATTAGGGTGAGGGTTACGATTAAGTCTAGGGTGAGGGTTAGGGTAATTATTAGGGTTAGATTGAGGGTGAGGGATAGGACTAGGGATAAGTTTAGGGCTAGTATTAAGGTGAGGTTTAGGATTGCGGTTATTGTTAGGGTTAAGGTCAGGGTTAGGGCTTGGGTTAGGTTTAGGACTAGGATTAGGGTTAGTACTAGGGTTATGGCTGGGGATAAGGTTAGGGTTAGTGTTAGAGTTAGGGCTAGGGCTAGGATTTGGGTTAGGGATAGGATTAGGTTTAGGGTTAGGACTATGGCTCAGGTTAGGTTAAGGTTAGGGCTAGGGTTTAGGCTAGGTTTAGGGATAGGGATAGGATTAGGGTTAGGGCTAGGACTAGGTTTACGAATAGGATTTTGGCTAGTTTAGTTTTAGGGTTAGGTTTGGGTTAAGACTAGGGTTCAGACTAGGAGTAGTGTTAGGGCTAGGGTTAAGGTTAATGCTAGAGCTTGGGATGGTTGTTAGGGCTAGGGATAGGTTTAGTACTAGGGTTAGGACTAGCGTTAAATTTAGTGCTAGAGCTAGTCTTAGGGTTAGAGTTAGGGTCAGGGTTAGGGCTAGGGCTAACAGAAGGTTTAGGTTAATGTTAGGGCTAGGGTTAAAGCAAGGGTTAGGATTAAGGTTAGGTTTAGGGATAGGGTTAGGGTTAGGGTTAGGGTTAGGGTTTAGGCTAGGTATAGTTTTAGGCTAGGGCTTGGGTTAGGGTTAGGGTTAGGGCTAGGGTGACATGCAAGCAAGATTCTACTGAAGATTATCCAAAAACGACTGGAACAGCACATCAGCAGAGAACTGCTGGAAGTCCAGGCTTGGTTTAGAAGGGGTCGTGGTACTAGGGATGGATCTTAGCTGAAAGCAGGGAGTACCAGAAGAATGTCTATCTGTGTTTCATTGATTATGCAAAAGCGTTTGACTGTGTGGATCATAAGAAACTGTGGCTGACTCTCAGAAGAATGGGAATCCCAGAACATTTAGTCGTGCTAATGTGAAATCTATACTTGGACCAAGAGGCAGTGTAACACTGCATGGTTCAAAATTGGGAAGGGTGTACACCAGGAATGTGTTCTATCTCCATACTTTTCCCACCTGTATGCAGAGCAAATTATCCAAGAGGCTGGGCTCTATGAGGAGAAGTGTAGCATCAGGATTGGTGGAAGATCTATTAACAATCTGCATTATGCAGATGACACAACCCTGCTTGCCAAAACTGAGGAGGACCT
>NW_006400280.1:504986-509710 GCF_000299155.1 Elephantulus edwardii
CTAGAGCTAGGTTTAGGACTAGACTAGAGTTAGAGTTATGGTTACGGGTAGGCCTAGGTTTAACTTTAGCTTTAGGGTTAGGGTTAGGGCTAGTGCTATGGATCAGGCTACAGCAAGGTTTAGGTTAGGGTTAAGGCTAGGATTAGCGTTAGGGTCAGGGTTAGGGCTAGGGCTGCATTAAGTTTAGGGTTATAGCTAGGTTTAGGCGTAGGGTTAAAGCAAGTGTTAGGGTTAGGGTTAGGGTTAATGCTAGGTCTATTGTTAGGGCTAGGGCTAGGGTTAAATTTTGGGCTGGGATTTAGCCTGGGGTAGAGCTAAGGCTAGAACTAGGGCTAGGGCTATGGCTAGCGAGAGACCAAGGGTTAGGTCAAGGGCTAGGGTTAGGGTTAGGGCTAGGCCTAGGGTTAGGGTTAATGTTATGGTTAGGGCTAGAACTAGGGCCAGGTTTAAGGCTAAGGCTATGGCTAGCACTAGGGCTAGGATTAGGGTTAAGAATAGGGTTATGGCTACGGTTAACGAAAGGGTTAGGGCTAGGGCTACGGTTAGGTCTAGGACAATTGTTAGGGTTGAGGTTAGTGTTATTGTTAAGGTTAGGGCTATGGTTAGGGCGAGATTTAGGGCTCAGGTTAGTGCTAGGGCTAGGACTAGGGTTAAAGTTAGGATTAGCATTTGGGTTAGGGTTAGGTCTAGGGCTAGGGTTCGGACAAGGACTAGGGTTAGGTTAGGATCAGTGCTAGGGTTAAAGCAAGGGTTAGGGCTAGGGTTAGGACTACGGCTGGGTTTCGGGTTAGGGTTTGGGTTAAGGTTAGGGTTAAGGTTAAGGTGAGGACTATGTCTAGGGTTAGGATTAGGATCAGGGTTAGTACTAGGGTTAGGGTTAGGGTTATGGCTAGGTTTGGATCTAGGGTTAGGGCTAGGGTTAAATCAAGTGTTAGGGCTAGGCTTAAGACTAAGGCTAGGCCTATGGTTAGGGTTAGGGTTAGGGTTAGGACTCTTTTTAAAGCTGGATTTAGCGTTAGTGTTAGCGTTAGGACTAGGCCTAGGGTTAGGGTCAGGGGTAGGATTAGTTTTAGGCCTAAGTTTAACGTAAGGGTTAGTGCTAGGTTTAGGACTAGGGCTAGGGTTACGTTTAGGTTTATGGCTAGGTTTAGGCCTTGGTTTAGGGTTCAGGTTATGGCTAGGATAAGGGCTAGAGTTAGGATGAGGGTAAGCGCTAGGGCTAGGGCTAGGATTAAGTTTAGGGTTAGGGTTAAGGTTACGTTTAAGACTAGGGTTAGCACTAGGGTTATGATTATGACAAGAGTTAGGTAAAGGGTTATGGTTATTTTAGGCTAGTGCTATGGCTAGGTTTAGAGTTAGGGTAAGAGTTAGGGCTAGGGTTAAGACTAGGGTTAGGGCTAGGTTTAGGGTTAAAGTTTGGGTTAGAGTTAGGGTAAAGGTTTAGTGTTAGGGCTAGACCTAGGTCTCCATCTAAGGTTAGGGTTAGAGTCATTGTTAGGGTTAGGGAAACATATGGGCTACGGATAGACCTAGGTCTCCATTTTGAGTTAGGGTTAGGGTTAAGTTTAGGCCTAGTGTTAGCGTTAGTGCTATGGCTACATCTTGGTCTCCGTTTGGGGTTCGGGTTACGGTTAGTATGTGGCTTTAGTGTTAGGGATAGGGTTAGGGTTAGGAATAGGGTAGACCTAGGTTTCTATCGAGGGTTAGTTTTATGGTTATGGTTAGGTTTTGGTTTTGTGCTAGGTGCAGACCTAGGTCTCCGTCGAGGTTTATGGTTATGTTTAGGGTTAGGGTTAGGGCTAAGATTAAGGCTAAATTTAGAGATAGATCTAGGTCTCCATCTAGAGTTAGCGTTAGGGTTAGTGTTAGTGTTAGGGTTAGTGTTAGGGTTAGGGTTACGGTAAGGGTTCCGGTAGGGCTAGAAGTAGTTCTCCGTCTAGGCCTTGCGTTAGTGTTAGTGTAGGGTTAGGATTAGGGTTACTGTTAGGGTCAGGGTTAGGGTTTGTGTTAGAGTTAGGGTTAGTGTTAGTGGTAGGATTAGGGCTATTTCCAGACCTAGGTCTCCATCTAGGGTTAGGGTTATTATGGGTAGGGTTAGGTTTAAGGCTTGTGTTAGGGCTTGAGATAGATGTAGGTCTCCATCTGGGTTAGGGTTAGGGTTCGGGTTAGGTTTAAGCTTGTCTTAGAGCTAGGGCTAGAACTAGGTCTGCTTCTAAGGTTAGAGTTATGGTGCCACAGGGGATTTCACTGCAATTGCGTGGAATGAAATCACATGAGCTACACTATGAGTTTAAGAAGGAGTGAAAGGTTTGGTTCTCAGAAACCCTAGCGTGTGTCATACGGAATTTACCGTAATTTTTGTTGTCTCTTTGAGAGAAACAAAGCAATCAGGATCAAAGTTCATTTAAACCTGTATGAAACGTGTGTTTGCAAAGTGCATCGGTTAGTTACTGAAGCCCTCGAATGACACAGTATTCTATATGTCTTTCATTGTAATCTGCATCTTGATAAACTGTTTACTGTGTGGATTTAGGCTGTCTAGGAAATTTAGTTGAAATTCGTACCACACGGGATTTCCAAAAGTGCTTCTTTCTTCATTCCTAGAAAATTTTCCCAAGGATCACATCGGCTATTGGTAATAAATGTCGTTCACAGAGAGATTTACAGTTTACTCCTGCAGGTATCAACTCTACGTGTAAATTCGTACCACACGGCATTTCACTGCAATGCCAAGAAAGATGTAAATCACATGAGCTACATTATGAGTTTTAGAAAGAATGAAACGTCTGGTTCTCGGAAACCAGAGTGTGTGTCACTCAGAATTTACCATAATCTGAGTTGTCTCTTTGAAAGAAACAGCCGCAATCAGGAGCAAAGTTCACTTAAACAAGTATGCAACATTGTGTTCGCAGTGCACATCCCTTGCTATTGGAACCCTCGAAAGACAGACTGTGTTGTATATTTCTTTCATTGCAATCTGCATGTTGCTGAACAATGAACTGTTTACTGGACCAATTATAGGCTGTGTAAGAAATGTAGGTGAAATTCGTACCACACGTGATTTCCAAAAGTGCTTCTTCCTTTGTTCCTAGTAATTTTTCCAAAGGTTCTCATCCACTACTGGTACTGTGCGTGGTTCTCTGAAAGATGTGCCATTTACTATTGCAGGAATCAACTCTAGGTGCACATTCGTACCACACGGGATTTCACTGCAATGGCCTGGAAAAGTGTGAATCACATGAGCTACACCATGAGTTTCAGGATTGAAAGTTTTGGTACTCGGAAACCCTAGTGTGTGTCACACGGAATTTACCATAATCACTGTTGTCTCTTTGAAAGAAACAGAGAAATCAGGACCAAAGTTCACTTCAACAAGTATGCAACGTTTTGTTCGCAAAGTGCATCCCTTTGTTACTGAAGCCCTCTAATGACAGACTGTGTTGGATATGTGTTTCAATGTAATTAATCTTTGTCTTGCAGAACAATGAACTGTTTACTGTAGTGATATTCTTCTGTATCAACTCTAGCTGTAAATTCGTATCACACGGGGTTTCACTGCATAGCCTGGAAAGATGTAAATCACATGAGCTACACTATGAGTTTCAGCAGGAATTAAACGTTTGGTACTTGGAAACCGTAGTGTGTGTCACACGGAATTTACCATAATCTCTTGTTGTCTCTTTGAAAGAAAGAGAGCAGTCATGACCAAAGTTCACTTAAGCACCTAAACAACGTTGTGTTCGCAGTGTGCATCTCTTTGTTGCTGAAGCCCTTTAATGACAGACTGTGTTGTATATGTCTTTCAGTGTAATCTGCGACTTGGCGAACAATGAACTGTTTACTGGACAGATTTTAGGCTGTGTAGGAAATTTAGTTGAAATTTGTACCACACGGGATTTCCAAAAAATGCTTCTTTCTTCATTCCTAGAATTTTTTTCCGAGGATCTCATCGACTATTGATACTATGTGTGGTTCACAGAGAGATGTACAGTTTACTCCTGCAGGTATCAACTCTAGCTGTAAATTTGTACCACACGGGGTTTTACTGCATAGCCTGGAAAGATGTAAATCACATGAGCTACACCATGAGTTTCAGAAGGATTGCAAAGTTTGGTTCTCGGAAAACCTAGTGTGTGTCACACGGAATTTACCATAATCACTGTTGTCTCTTTGAAAGAAACAGAGCAATCAGGACCAAAGTTCACTTAAACAAATATGCCACAGTTTGTTCGCAAAGTGCATACCTTTGTTGCTGAAGCCCTCGAATGTGTTGCATATGTGTTTCATTGTAATCTTTGTCTTGCAGAACATTGAACAGTTTACTGTAGTGATGATCTTCTGTGTAGGAAATTTAGGTGATATTTGTAGCACACGGGATTTACAGAATTGCTTCTTCCTTCTTTCCTAGAATTTTTTCCCAAAGATCTCACCCACTATTGGCACTAAACGTGGTTCACTGATAGATGTACAGTTTATTATTGCAGGTATAAACTCTAATTGTAAATTCGTGCCACAAGGGATTTCACTGCAATGGCCTGGAAAGATGTAAATCTCATGAGCTACACTATGAGTTTCAGAAGGAATGAAAAGTTTGGTTCTCAGGAACAATATTGTACAGATTATAGGCTGTGGAACTGAAGAACAGATTCAAACCTAGAGTTGCTGTAATCAAGGATGCTTTGGGCAGAATATTAAATGATCCAGGAAGTATTAAAAGAAGATGG
>NW_006400280.1:518600-524671 GCF_000299155.1 Elephantulus edwardii
AGAGTTGGACAATGACTAGGGAGGATAGAAGGAGAATTGATGCCTTTGAGCTGTGGTGCTGGAGAAGAGTATTGAATGTACCCTGGACTGCTAAGAATACAAGCAGATTCATCCCGGAGAGGGTTAAACCAGGCTATTCCTTGGAGGCAAGGATTCTGGGGCTTCGTCTGACATACTTTGGACA
Organism: Elephantulus edwardii; assembly: GCF_000299155.1. Classification (NCBI taxonomy): domain Eukaryota; kingdom Metazoa; phylum Chordata; class Mammalia; order Macroscelidea; family Macroscelididae; genus Elephantulus; species Elephantulus edwardii. The sequence goes on from NW_006400280.1 coordinate 518,785, forward strand.
TGTTGTAAGGAGAAACAGGTCCTTGGAGAGGGACATCATGCTTGGTAGGGTGGAGTGACAGCGCAGGAGGGGAAGACCCTGTATGAGGTGGATGGATTCAGTGACTGGGTTAATCAGGATGGGTGTGTCAGAGGCAATGCGATTGGCACAGGGTAGAGCAGGGTTTAGCGCTGTTGTACATAGGGTTGCTATGAGTCGCAAACGACTAGACGTCACATAACAACAACAACATGGCTAGGGTTAAGATTATGGTTAGGGTTAAGATTAGGGTTAAGATGAGGATTAAGGCTATGTTTAGGGGTAGGGCCAGCATTAGAGTTAGGGTTAGAGCTAGGACTAGGTTTAGGAATAGGGTTATGGCGAGCTTTTGTTTTAGGGTTAGGGTTAGGGCTAGGGTTCAGTCTAGGGCTAGTGTTAGGTTAGGGTTAGGGCTAGGTTTAAGGCTAGGGCTAGGGTTAGCGTCAGTGTTAGGGTTACGGCTAGGGCTATTGTTAGGGCTAGGGTGAGGGTAATGTTTTGGGCTAGGGTTAGGGCTATAGCTAGGTTTAGGCTTAAGGTTAGGGTTAGGGTTAGGACTAGGGTTAGGGCTAAGGTTAGGTTTGGGTTAGGGTTAGGGCTAGGGTTAGTTTTAGGGCCAAGGCTTAGGTTAAGGTTAGGGTTCAGGCTAGGGTGTATGTAGGATTAGTGTTCGTGTTCGTGTTAGGGTTAGGGTTAGGGTTAGGCTTGGGTTAAGGCTAGGGTTTGGGTTAGTGTTTGGTTTAGGGTTAAGTTAGTTTTAGGGTTAGGGTTAGGGTTAGGGCTACTGTTAGGGTTCGTGTCAGGACTAGGGTTACTTCTAGGTTTAGTTTTACAGTTAGGGTTAGGGCCGGGGTTAGCACTAGAGCTAGGGTTCTTACTAGGGCTAGTGTTAGGTTAGGCTTAAGGCTAGGGTTCAGTCTAGGGCTTGTGTTAGGTTAGGATTAGCGCTAGGATTAGGCCTGGGTTTAAGGCTAGGGTTAGGGTTAGGGTCAGGGTCAGTGTTAGGGTTAGGGTTAGGGATATTGTTAGGGCTAGAGTTAGGTTAGCTCTAGGGCCAGGTTGAGGGTAATGTCTTGGGCTAGGGCTAGAGCTAGGTTTAGGCTTAGGGTTAGGTTTAGGGTTAAGGTTAGGACTAGGGTTAGAGCTAAGGTTAAGTTTCGGGTAGGGTTAGGGTTAGGGTTAGGGCTAGTGTTAGTATTAGGGCCAAGGCTTAGGTTATGGTTAGGTTTTGGGCTAGGGTGTATGTAGGGTTAGGGTTAAGTTTAGGGTTAGGACTCGGGTTAAGGCTAGGGTTTAGGTTATTGTTAAGGTTAGGATTAGGATTAGGGTTAAATTAGAGTTAGGATTAGGGTTAGAGTTACGTTTAGGGCTAGTGTTAAGGGCAACGAACATATTAGGACTAGGGTTAGGGCTAGGTTTAGTTTTACGGTTAGGGTTAGGGTTTGGGTTAGCGCTAGAGCTATGGTTCTTACTAGGGCTAGAGTTAAGTTAGGGTTAAGGTTAGGGTTAGGGTTAAGTTAGAGTTAGGATTAGGGTTAGGGTTAAATTTAGGGCTACCGTTAAGGGCTACGAACGTATTAGGACTAGGGTTAGGGCTAGGTTTCGCTTTAGGTTTAGGGTTAGGGTTGGGGTTAGCGCTACAGCTATGGTTATTACTAGGGCTAGAGTTAGGTTAGGGTTAGGGTTAGGGTCAGCATTAGAATTAGGGCTAGGTTTCAGTTTAGAGTTAAAGCTAGGTTTAGGCATAGGGTTAAAGCGAAGGTTAGGGCTAGGGTTAAAGCAAGTTTTAGGGCTTGGTTTAAGAGTACGGCTAGGGTTAGTGTTTGGGCTAAGGCTAGGGTTAGGGTTAGGGTTAGGTTTAGGGTTAGGGCTACAGTTAGGGTTTGGGATTAATCCTACAGCTAGGATTAATTTGGGGTCACTGTTAGGATTTGGGCTAGTGTTAGGGTTAAGGCTCTCTCTTTGGATGGGTTTAGGGCTAGAGTTAGGTTAGGACTAGGGTTAGGGCTAGCGTTAAGGTTAGTTTTAGGTTTAGGGTTAGGATTAGTGTTAGGGTTAGGATTATGGTCAGGGTTAGGGCTAGGGCTAGTGGTAGGGGTAGGGTTAGGTTAGGGTTACTAGTTTTAAAGCAAGAATTAGGGCTTGAGTTAGGAGAGGGCTAAGGTTAGGTTAGGGTTAGGTTTAGGTCTATGATTAGGATTAGGGTAATTTTTAGGGCTAAAGTGAAGGTAAGGTATAGGGCTAGGGATAAGATTAGGGCTAGGTTAGGGTTAGGGTTATTGTTAGGGTTAAAGTTAGGGTTAGGGCTAGGACTTGCATTTGGGTTAGGGTTAGGATTAAGTTTAGGGTTAGGGCTATGGCTTGGGTTAGGTTAAGGTTAGGGCTAGGGTTAAAGCAAAGGTTAGGGCTTGGGTTAGGAATAGGGCTAAGGTTAGGGTTAGGGTTACGTCTAGGGTTAGGGTAAGGTTAGCGTTAAGGTTAGGGTTTGGGTTAGGTTTAATGTTAGGGCCAGGACTTGGGTTAAAGTTAGGGTTAGGGTGACGGTTAGTGTTAGGGTCAGAGCTTGGGTTAAGGTTAGGGCTAGGGCTAGGGTTTAGGTCAGGGTTAGGACTAGGGTTAAGGGTAGGGTTATGGTTAGGGCTAGGACTAGGTTTAAGAATAGGGTTATGGCTAGGTTTAGTTTTAGGGTTAGGGTTATTTCTAGGGTTAGGATTAGGGTTAGGGTTAGGGCTAGCGCTAGTGTTAGGGCTAGGGTTAGTGTTAAGGCTAGAGCTTGTGATGGTTGTTAGGGCTAGGGTTGTGTTTAGGACTAAGGTTAGGGCTAGCATTAAAGTTAGTGGTAGGCCTAGTGTTAGGGTTAGAGTTAGGGTCAGGGTTAGGGCTAGGGCTAGCGCAAAGTTTAGGTTAATATTAGGGCTAGGGTTAAAGCAAGAGTTAGTGCTTGGGTTAGGAGTAGGGCTAAGGTTAGGGTTAGGGGCAGGGCGAGGGTTACAGTTAGGGTTAGAATTAGTTTTAGTTTTAGGTTTGGCTTAGGGTTAGTGCAATTTTTAGGACTAGAGTGGGGATAAGGCCTAGGGCTACGGCTAGGACTACGATTAAGGATAGGGTTAGTGTCAGGGTTAGAGTTATGTCTAGGGATTATGGTTAGGGTAAATATGAGGGCTAGAGTGATGGTAAGGGCTCGGACTTGGGCTAGTTTTAGGGCTAGGGTTAGGTTTAGGGATAATTTTGGGGTTAGGGTTAGGGTTAAGAGTAGGATTAGGGCTAAGGTCAGGGCTAGGGCTAGAGTGAGGGTAAGGTCTTGGACTATGGCTAGGCTAGGGTTACAGCTAGGGTTAGGGCTAAGGTTACGGTTAGGGTTAGGGCTAAGTTTAGGGTTAGGGTTAGGATTAGAGTTAGAGGTAAGGTTAGGCCTAGGGCTTGTGGTATGATAGGGCTAGGATTAGGGTTAAAGTTAGCGTTAAAGCAAGGGTTAAGGTTAGGGCTAGGGCTAAATGTAGGGTTAGGACTAGGGTTAGGGCTAAGGTTAAGTTTAGGGTTAATGTTAGGTCTAGTGTTCGGGTTAGAGCTAGGGTTAGTGTCAGGGTTAGGCTTAGGTCTAGGTTTAGGACTAGGGCTAGGGTAAGGCTTAGGGTTAGGACTAGGGTTAAGGTTAGACTTAGGGCTTGTGTTAGGGTTAGGGTTAGGTATAGGGTTAGGGTTAGTCTAGATTTAGGACTAGGGCTAGGTTTATGGTTATAGGTAGGGTTAGGCCTAGGGTTGAGGCTAGATTAGATTTAGGCTTAGGTTTAGGGTTAGGGTTAGGGTTAGTGTTAGGGTTCAGACTAGGGCTAGTGTTAGGATATGTTTAGGAATAGGGTTAGGTTTAGGGCTAGGGTTATGGTTAGGGCTATGGCTAGTGTTAGGTTAGGGTTAGGGCTAGGTTTTAGGCTAGGGTTAGGTTTAGGGGATAGGGTTGGTGTAAATGGTTAGGGTTAGCTTTAGGACTAAGTATAAGGTTAAGGTTAGGTCTAGAGTTTGTGTTACGGTTAGGACTAAGGCTAGTGTTAGGGTTAGGGTTAGGGTTAGCATTAAATCAAGGACTAGGTTTAAGTTTAGGACCAGGGTTAGGGTTCAGGTTAGTGTTCAGGTTAGGGTTATGGTTAAGGTTATGGTTAAGGTTAGAGTTTTTTTTAGTGTTAGGGCTAAGGTTAGCGCTAGTTTTAGGGTTAGGTCCAGGGTTAGGGTTAGGGTTAGGGCTATTTTTAGGTTTAGGGTTAGGATTAAATTTAGGGTTATGGTTAGGGTTCGGGTTAGGCCTAGGGCTAGAGTGAGGGCAAAGTCTTGGGCTAGGGCTAGATCTAAGTTTAGGCCTACTGTTTGGCGTAGGGTTCGGACTAGTGTTAGGGCTAAGGTTAGGTTAGGTTAGGTTTAGGGTTAGGGCAGGGTTAGTATTAGGACCAAGGCTTAGGTTAAGTTTAGGGTTCGAGCTAGGGTGTATGTTAGGGTTCGGGTCAAGTTTAGGGTTAGGGCTAGGCTTAAGGCTAGGGTTTGGGTTTGAGCTAGGGTTAGGGCTAGGGTTAGGTTTAGGTTAGGGTTATGGTAAGGATTAGTTGGTTTTCGGGTTAGGATTATGTCAGGGTTAATGCTAGGGCTAGGGTTAGGATTAGATTAGGGTTGCAGCTAATTTTAAAGCAAGAATTAAGGCATGGGTTAGGAGAGGGCTAAGGTTACGTTAGGGTTAGGTGTAGGGTTAAGGTCAGATTTAGGATTAGGTTTAGGGCTAGGGCTAGAGTAGGATTAGAGTTAGGGCTTTATTTCAGTTTAGGATTATAGCAATGTTTAGGACTAGGTTTAAAGCAAGGGTTAGGCCTTGGGTTTGGACTAGGGCTAGGGTTGTTTTTAGGTCTAGGGGTAGGCTTAGGCTTAGTCTTAGGGGTACATTTAGCCCTAGGTTTAGGATTAGTGCTTATGTGTGGTTGAGGGCTTGCACTATTGCTAGAGCTAGGTTTAGGGCTAGGGATTGAGATAGGGTTAGGTATAGGTCTAGGGTTAGGGCTAGGGCTAGGGTGAGTGTAATGGCTTGGCCTAGGGCTAGAACTAGAGCTAGGTTTAGCATTAGGGTTAAGGTTAGGGTTAGGTTTAGGGTTAGGATTAAGGTTTATGTTAGGGTTAGGGCTAGTTTTAGGGTTAGGGTTAGGGGTAATGTTAGATATATGCTTAGGGTTAGGGTTAAGGTTAGGACTAGGGCTATGGTTAAGGTTGGTATCGGGCTATGGTTAGGGCTATGGTTAGGGTTAAGGTTAGGGTTACAGTTTGGGCTAGGGCTAGGGTTAGGACTAGAACTATGGTTAGAACAAGGGCTTGGGCTAGCGTTAGGGTTAGGATTAGGATTAGGGCTAGTGCTAGGGTTAGTGTTAGGATTAGTGCTAGGGTTAGGACTAGAGCTAGGGTCAGGGTTGGGGTTAGGTTTATGGCTAGGGCTAAGACTAGGGTTAGAACTAGTGTAGGGTTAGGGTTAGGGTTAAGGTTAGGGTTAGGTTTAGGGCTAGGGCTAGGACTAGGGTTATTTTTAGTGTTAAGATTAGGGCTAGGTTTAGACCTAAGCCTAGGTTAGGCCTATGGCTAGGGTGACGGTAAGGGTTGGGCTAGGGCTAGAGCTAGGGTTATGCCTACGGTTAGGGTTCGGAATAGGTTTTACAGCTAGGGTTGCTGTTGTTTGTTGTTATGTGCCGTCGAGTCATTTGCTACTCATAGTGACCCTATGCACAACAGCCCTAAACCCTGCTCTATCCTGTGCCAACCGCACTGCCTCTGACACACCCATCCCGATTACCCCAGTCACCGAATCAATCCATCTCATAGAGGGTCTTCCCCTCCTGCGCTGTCC
>NW_006400280.1:533851-540787 GCF_000299155.1 Elephantulus edwardii
CATGGACTGCCAGGAAAACAAACAGATTCATCTTGGAGAGGATTAAACCAAGCTACTCCTTGGAGGCAAGGATTCTGGGACTTCGTCTGACATATTTTGGACATGTTGCCAGGAGGGACGGGTCCTTGGAGAGGGACATCATGCTTGGGAGTGTGGAGGGACAGCGCAGGAGGGGAAGACCCTCTGTGAGATGGATTGATTCGGTGACTGGGCTAATCGGGATGGGTGTGCCAGAGGCAGTGCGGTTGGCGCAGTATAGAGCAGGGTTTAGGGCTGTTGTGCATAGGGTCGCTGTGAGTCGGAAACGACTCGACGGCACATAACAACAACAACAACAGGAAATTTACAGGAAATTCCTACAGGGATTTCCAAAAGTACTCCTTTCTTCTTCCCTAGAAATTTTTCCCAAGCATCTCATCGACTATTGGTACGAAGAGTGGTTCACAGAGAGATGTATAGTTTACTACTGCAGGTATCCACTCTAGCTGTAAATTCGTACCACATGGTATTTCACTGCAATACCTGGAAAGATGTAAATCATATGAGTTACACAATGAGTTTCAGTAGCAATGAAAGGTTTGGTTTTTGGAAACCTGTGTGTGTATCACCCGGAATTTACCATAATCTGTATTGTACATGTGTTTCATTGCAATCCGTGACTTGCTCAACAATGAACTGTTTACTGTACGGATTTTAGGCTGTAGGAAATTTATTTGGAATTCGCCGCTCACGGGATTTCCAAAAGTGCTTCTTTTTTTCGTTCCTAGGAATTTTTCTCAAGAGCTCTTCTAATACTGGTACTGTGTGTCATTCTCTGAACGATATACAGTTTACTGTTGCAGGTATCAATGCAAACTGTACATTCGCACCACACGGGATTTCACTGCAGTATCCTGGAAAGGTGTAAATAACATGAGCTACACTATGAGTTTCAGAAGGAATGAAAGGTTTTGTTCGCAGGAACAATATTGTGTGTCACACTGAATTTACAGGAATCTGTGTCGTCTCTTTGAAAGAAACATACCAATTCAGGACCAAATGTCACTTAGACACATATGCAATGTTTTGTTCGCAAAGCGCCTCCACTCTGTTACTGAACCTTCAAATGACAGACTGTGTTGTATATGTCTTTCACTGTAATCTGCGACTTGCTGAACAATGAACTGTTTGCTGTACGGATTTCAGGCTGTGTAGGAAATCTAGTTGAAATTCATACCACACGGGATTTCCAAAAGGGCTTCTTTCTTCATTCCTAGAAATTTTCCCCCAAGGATCTCATCGACTATTGATACTAAGTGTGGTTCACAGAGAGATGTACAATTTACTTCTGCAGGTATCAACTCTAGTGTAAATTCGAACCACACGGGATTTCACTGGAAAACCAGGAAAGATGTAAATCACACGAGCTACACTATGAATTTCAGAAGGAATGAAAGATTTGGTTCTCAGGAACAATATTGTACGGATTTTAGGCTGTGTAGGAAATTTACTGGAAATTCGTACCCCACGGGATTTCCAAAAGTACTCCTTTCTTCTTCCCTAGAAATATTTCCCAAGCATCTCATCGACTATTGGTACTAAGTGTGGTTCATAGAGAGATAGATGTACAGTTTACTCCTGCAGGTATCAACTCTAGCTGTAAATTCGTATCACACAGCGTTTCACTGCATAGCCTGGAAAGATGTAAATCACATGAACTACACTATGAGTTTCAGAAGGATTGCAAAGTTTGGTTCTCGGAAACCCTAGTGTATGTCACATGGAATTTACCATAATCTCTGTTGTCTCTTTGAAAGAAACAGAGCAACCAGGACCCAAGTTCACTTAAACACCTAAACAACGTTGTGTTCTCAAAGTGCATGCCTTTGTTTCTGAAGCCCTCTAATGAAAGACTGTGTTGTATATGTCTTTCATTGTAATCTGCGACTTGCGGAAGAATAATCTGTTTACTATACGGAGTTTAGGCCATGTAGGAAATGTAGTTGAAATTCCTATCACACAGATATCAAGCTGTGTAGGAAATCTAGTTGAAATTCGTACCACACGGGATTTCCAAAAGAGCTTCTTTCTTCATTCCTAGGAATTTTCCCAAGGATCTCATCGACTATTTGTACTGTGGTTCACAGAGAGATGTACAGTTTACTCCTGCAGGTATCAACTCTAGCTGTTAATTCTTACCCCTCGGGATTTCACTGCAATGCCTGGAAAGATGTAAATCACATGAGCTACACTATGAGTTTCAGAAGGATTGCAAAGTTTGGTTCTCAGAAACCCTAGTGTATTTCACACAGAATTTACCATAGTCTCTGTTGTCTCTTTGAAAGAAACAGAGCAATAAACAAGTATGCAACGTTGTGTTCGCAGTGCACATCCCTTTGTTACTGAAGCCCTCGAATGACAAACTCTGTTGGATATGTCTTTCATTGTAAACTCTTTACTGTATGGATTTTACGCTGTATAGGAATTTTAGTTGAAATTCATACAGCACGGGATTTCCAAAAGTGCTACTTTCTTCGTTCCTAGGAATTTTCCCCAAGGATCTCATCTACTAGTAGTACAGTGCGTGGTTCAAAGATGAAAGAATCTTTTCTTTTACTTTTCCATAATTTTTGGACTCATGTACTTATAACTTGTTAGTCAAATTTGTGTCTTCTAGGTTGCAACACCCCCATGATACATCTTCAAGGATATGAACATGTACAGCCAAGCACAATCAATAAGAGTGCATCTAAATTCCAAAATCAATCTCCATAATAGTCTATGTGTTTCCTACTGCCAAAGGGTCCCTTTAGAGTAGTGAGAGAAGATCTTCACCCTGAAACCCACAGCGTCCCTTTTCAGCAGGAAGTAGCTAAGAGAATACGCCGTCCCCTTTTCCTTATGACTCAGGGTGAAGTCTCTCTCAGGGAGGAGTGATAGGGAATGGCAAAGGATACACTGACAAAGAAGATTAATCAGAACTGGCTTTGACAAGCACTGTGGCATTTGGACAAGAACAAACTGGGAGGAGGGTAGAGAGAATAGTGCAACAATGAATGAGTGGAAGCCCAAAATCTCTGTAAATGTATATGAAAATTAATAAAATATAATTAAAAAAAAAACAAAAAAAACAAAGATGTACACTTTACCATTGCAGGTATCAATTCTCTCTGCACATTCGTACCACACTGGATTGCTACAATGGCCTGGAAAGATCTAAATCACTTGAGCTACAATTTGAGTTTCAGAAGGAATGAAAGGTTTGGTTCTCAGGAACAATAGTGTGTGTCACACTGAATTTACAGTAATCTCTGTTGTCTCTTTGGAAAAAAAAACACAGAGCAATCAGAACAGAAATTCACGTAAACAAGTATGCAATGTTGTGTTCGCAAAGTGCATTCCTTTGTTACTGAAGCCCTCGAATGACAGATTGTGTTGTATATGTGTTTCATTGTAATTTGTGTCTTGCTGAACAATGAACTGTTTACTGTACGGATTTTAGGCTGTGTAGGACATTTAGGTGAAATTCGTACCACATTTGATTTCCAAAAGTGTTTCTTTCCTCGTTCCTAGAAAATTTTCCCAAGGATCTCATCGAGTATTGGTACTAAGTGTGGTTCACAGAGAGATGTACAGTTTACTACTACAGGTATCAACTCTATCTGTAAATTCATACCACACTGGGTATCACTGAATAGAGTGGGAAGATGTGAATCACATTAGGTACACTATGAGTTTCAGAAAGAATGCACGGTTTGGTTCTAGGAAACCCTAGTGCGTGTCACACGGAATTTACCATAATCTCTGTTCTCTCTTTCAAAGAAACAGAGCAATCAGGAGCAAAGTTCACTTAAACAAGTATGCAAAGTTGTGTTCGCAGTGTGCATACTTTTGTTACTAAAGCCCTCCAATGACAGACTGGTTTGTGTAGGTCTTTCATTGTACTCTTCGTCTTGCTGAACAATGAACTGTTTACTGTATGGATTTTAGGCCGTGTAGGATATTTAGTTGAAATTCGTACCACACGGGATTTCCAAAAGTGCTCCTTTCTTCATTCCTATAAATTTTTCCCAAGGATCTCATCAACTATTTTTACTAAGTGTGGTTCACAGAGCGATGTACAGGTTACTCCTGCAGGTATAAACTGTAGCTGTAAATTCATACCACACGGGATTTCACTGCAATGCCAGGAAAGATGTAAATCACATGAGCTCCACTCTGAGTTTCAGAAAGAATGCAAGGTTTGGTTTTCGGAAAGTCTAGTGTATGTCACATGAAATTTACCATAATCCCTGTTTTCTCTTTAAAAGAAACAGAACAATCAGGACCAAAGTTCACTTAAAAAAGTATGCAAATTTGTGTTCGCAGTTTGCATCCCTTGGTTACTGAAGGCCTCTAATGACAGATGGTGTTGTATATGTCTTTCATTGTAACCTACGTCTTGCTGAACAATGAACTCTTTACTGTACGAATTTTAGGCTGTGCAGGAAATTTAGTGGAAATTTGTCCCACACAGGATTTCCAAAAGTGCTTCGTTCTTCATTCGTAGAAATTTTTCCGAAGAATCTCCTCGACTCTTAGTACAAATGTGGTTCACAGAGAGATGTACAGTTTACTCATGCCGGTATCAACTCTAGCTGTAAATTCGTACCACACGGGATTTGATGGCAATGCCTGGAAATATGTAAATCATATGAGCTACACTATGAGTTTTAGAAGGAATGAAAGGTTTGGTTCTCAGAAACCCTAACGTGTGTCACACAGAATTTACCATAATCTGTGTTGTCTCTTTGAACGAAAAAGAGCAAACAGGACCAAAGTTTACTTAAACACCTAAACAACCTTGTGTTTGTAAAGTGCATCCCTGTGTTACCGAAGGACTGTAATGACAGACTGTGTTGTATACCTCTTTCACTGTAATCTGCGACTTGCTGAACAATCAACTGTTTAATGTATGGATTTTAGGCTTTGCAGGACTTAACGCTAACTGTAACACTAACCCTAACCATAAACCTAGCGAAGACCTAGCTCAAGACCTACTCCTTACCGTCCTACTAACGCCAACACTACACAGAGACCTACGTCTACACTTAGGCCTAATCATAATTCTAACCCAAAACCTAGACAAAGACCTAGGTCTAGACTTAGCCCTAACCTTAAACCTAAGCACTGGGTGACCTACGTCTAAACCTATCCCTAATCGTAACCCTAATCATAAACTTAGCCCTAACCCTAACCGTATCCCTCACACTACGTGGAGACCTAGGTCTAGTCCAAGCCCTAAACTTATTCCTAATCTTAACCCAAATCTAATCCTAACCATGACCAGAGATGAAGACGTAGGTCCAGACCTAGCCCTAACCCTAACCTTAAACCTAACCCTAACCCTAACCTTAACTCTAACCCTAACCCTAACCCAAACCCTAACCCTAAACTTAACCGTAACCCTAACCCTAACCCAAACCCTAACCCTAACCCCAACTCCAACCCTAACCCTAGAGTGAGACCTAGTTTTACCCATAGCCCTAAATCTAACCCTAGGCCTAACTCTAACCTTAACCCTCCCTCACTCTAGGTGGAGACCTAGGTCTAGTCCAAGCCCTAAACTTATCACTAATCTTAACCCAAATCTAAACCTAACCTAAACCCTAAGCCTAACAATGACCAGAGACGAAGACCTGGCTATAGACCTAGCCCTAACCCTAGTCCTACCGCAAAACCTAGACAGAGAACTACGTCTAGACCTAGCCCTAACACTAACCCTAACCCTATACATAGTTGAAGACCTAGGTCTAGATCTAACCCTAACCCTAGACCTAATCCTAACCCTAAATCTAACCCTAACCCTAAACCTAGAGTGAGACCTACTTCTGGCCGTAGGCCTGACCCCAACTGTAAGCCTAATCCTAACCTTAACCCTAACCATAACCCTAGCTCTTACCCTAGATGAATACCTAGGTTTACCCTGGCCTTAACCTTAGCCTTAACGCTAACCATAACCCTAAACTTAACCCTAAACCTAGACAAAGACCTAACTCTAGACTTAACCCTTACTGTAGAGCTAATTTCAACCCTAGAGAGAGACCTATGTCTAGACCTAGCACTAATCGTAACCCTAACCCAAACCTAGATGAAGACCTAGACCTAACCCTAGACCTACCCCTAATCCTAGAGATGACCTATGTCTAGACCTAGTCCTAATCATAACCCTAACTCTAACCCTCACCCTAAATGGAGACCTAGGTCTACTCCAAGCCCTAAAGTTAACCCTAATCTTAGCCCTAATGTAACCCAAACCTAAACCCCAACCCTAGAAAAAGACCTAGGTCTAGCGCTAGACCTATCGCTAGGCCTAACTCTAACCATAACCCTAACCCTACCCCTAACCATAACAAGAGCCCTAAACCTAGACGAAGACCTAGGTCTAGCCTTAGCCCTAACCTTAACCCTACCCTAACCCTCACCCTATCCTAACCCTAACCCTAACGCTAACTCTAACCTTAACCCTAACCCTTTCCGTTACCCTAACCCTAACCCTTGAGGGAGACCTAGGTCTAGCTATAGCCCTAAACCTAATCCTAACCTTGACCCTAAACCTAAATCTAGATGAAGTCCTAGGTCGACCCTAGCTCTAGTCCTATACCTAAAGCTAACCATATCAATAACTCTAGAGGAAGACCAAAGTCTTGCCCTAGCACTAATCATAGCCCTAACGCTTACCCTAACTCTAAACCTAACCCTAACCCTGACAGAGAGGTTGGTATAGACCAAGCCCTAATCCTAACCCTAACCCTAACTCTTATCTATGCGAAGACAAAAGGCTAGCTCGAGCCCTAAACGTAGCCCTAACCCGAATGCTAACAGTAACCCTAACCCTAAATCTAGACAGAGACGTAGTTCTAGACTTAGCCTTAATCCTAACCCTAATTCTAGGCCTGAACAAAACCCTAACCCTAA
>NW_006400281.1:0-490 GCF_000299155.1 Elephantulus edwardii
GTGGGAGTGGACTTGAATCGGGACACACCCCTCCATCTCTCACCCGCGACCCCCATCTTCAGGTACTGCATTGCTCCTCCCCGACACGTCTCGCGCCCCCCTGCCAGGTCTGAACTTTGGGACTGGCCAAGGGCTGTGCACAGGCGCAATGAACGGTGAGAATGGACTTGAATCGGGACACACCTCTGCATCTCTGACCCGTGACCCCTATCTTCAGGTACTGCATTGCTCCCCCCCGACCTGGCTCACGCTCCTCCCTCCCCGCCAACTCTGAACTTTGGGATTGGCCAAGGGCTGTGCGCAGGCGCAGTGAACGGTGGGAAGAGACATGAATCGGGACACACCCCTGCATCTCTGACCCGCGAAACCCATTGTCAGGTACTGCATTGCTCCCCCCTAACCCGGCTCAAGCCCCACCCCCCTGCCAGCTCTGAACTTTGGGACTGGCCAAGGGCTGTGCGCAGGTGCAGTGAACGGTGGGAGTGGACTT
>NW_006400281.1:1305-2527 GCF_000299155.1 Elephantulus edwardii
TTTCTTTGGGATAGGAACAAATATAGATCTCTTCCAGTCAGTTGGCCAAGTGGTTGTTCTCCAGATTTCTTGGCACAACTTGGTGAGCACATCCAAGGCAGCATCTGTGTGTTGAAACACTTCAATTGGTATACCATCTATCCCTGGGGCCTTATTTTTGCTATTTGCTTCAAAGCAGCTTGAACTTCTTCCTTCATCACCATAGGCTCTTACTCATATGTTATTTCATTAAATTCTTCTGTATCTGCCAATTCCTTTTGATACAATGACTCGGTATATTCATTCCATCTTCTTTTAATACTTCCTGGATCATTTAATATTCTGCCTAAAGCATCCTTGATTATAGCAACTCTAGGATTGAATTTCTTCTTCAGTTCCTTGAGCTTAAGAAATGCTGAGCGAGTTCAGCCCTTTTGATTTTCCGACTCTAGCTCCTCGCACATTTCATTGTAATATTTGCTTTGTCATTACGAGCTGCCTTTTGGAATCTTCTGTTCAGCTCTTTAGTATCTTGAATTCTTCCTTATGCTTTGGCTTCTCTACGCTTCCGTGCAATCTTCAGAGTCTCTTCTGACATCCATTTTGGTCTTTTCTTCCTTTTCTGTCTTTGTAATGACTGAACTATTCCTGGATAATACATTTGACAACCTCTCACAACTCATCTGGTCTTCGCTCATTAGTGTTCAAGGCCTCAAACCTGTTCCTGAGATTATTCTGAAATTCAGGTGTGATGAAATCAAAGTCATATTTTGGCTCCTGTGGATTTGGTTTAATTTTCCTCAGTTTCAGCTTGAACTTGAATATGAATAGTTGGTGGTCTGTTCCACAATCAGCCCCTGTCCTAGTTTTCACAGCTGATATTGAGCTTCTCCAGCAGTTTTTTCCACAGATGTAATCAGTCTGATTCCTATGCATACCATCAGGTGAGATCCATGTGTATAACCTGCGTTTATGTCTCTTATAAAATGTATTTGCAGTGAATAAGTCATTGATCGTACATAGTTCAATCATTCTATCTCCAGCTTCATTTCTGTCACCTAGCCCATATTTTTCAACTACTGATTCTTCTTATCTGTTCCCAACTTTTCCATTCCAGTCACCCATTATTATCAATGCATCTTGATTGCATGCTCGATCTATCTCCAACTGTAAAAGTTGGTAGAAATCATCTATTTCTTCTTCTTTGGCTCTGGTTGTTGGTGCATATATCTGAATGATAGTG
>NW_006400281.1:2627-9031 GCF_000299155.1 Elephantulus edwardii
TGTATGCAGAGCAGATTATCCGAGAGGCTGGGCTCTATGAGGAGAAGTGTGACATCATGATTGGTGGAATATCTATTAACAATCTGCATTATGCAGATGACACAACTCAAGGAAGTAGGATGTTAAAAAGTAAGCCACTCTGCAGCCATTTTATTCAGGTAGCCATTTTGTGCCAGGTTCAAATGTGCAGATGTTTGAAGGGGAGCAAAACCAAGTTTAACCGTTCCTTGAACCCCAATGCCAAGCAGGAATGTACAGTATGGTATGTCCCTCCCTAAAGACTCTGTTCGGATGGCCTTGTTTGCTGCTGATAATAAAGCAAGCAATCTTGCAGGTGGCGTGGATATCAAAACAAGTGTATTGTTGGCCTTGAGGCTAAGCTGTTTTTCTGTCCACTGCAAAAGAATATAACACTGAATTTCAAGAATAAACGCTGCTACTGACCATCAGTCTTAGCCTCTCTGTGTCCTTCATCCTTGGCTCTCCCCTCCCCTCAGCTGGTCAGTGGCATTTATCTATGCCATCATTTACTTCTATATAATCATTCACATGCATTATTTTGTGTGTGTACATTTTGTTTTATACAATCATTTCTGTACAATGTGTTTTATATAATTAATTTCAAGTCTCTATTGGATTTTCACTGTTTCTTCTTTTTCCCATCTCCCCACTCATTTCTGTTGTACTAGTGAATTCCTCTTCCTTCTTCACATTTCTCCCCCCTTCCCCTTTTAAACAGTTTTATCTCAATCTCTAGCTTGTTCCTATTTGCTAAACGCAATAGCCATGTTTTACTCTGATTTTCCCCTCCGTCTGTGGTCTTTATTTTCACTCTACTGGGAAAAGTTTTTGATGTAAACAGGGATTTGGTTTTTAGAAAGTCCCATTCATCAATTTTATCCTTTCCTGGTTCTGCATTTTTAGTATGTTTGCAAGTCTACTTATGTTGTAAACTAGGGAGTCTAAGTTTGTTCTCATTTTTCTCTTATTATCTTTATGGTTTGGGGTTTAGCCCTAGTCTCTGATCTACCTTGAGTTGGTTTTTGTGTATGGTGTGAGATTTAGTTCATATTTTCATTTACTTCAGCCAAATGCTCAGTTTTGACCTCACTATTTCCTGAAAAGGTTTCCATTTCCCCATTTAATAGGTTTTGTTCTTTGTCAAAGATCAAATTACTAAGAGTCAGATATGATTCCATTCCAACTCGACTACTTAACAACAACAGAACAGTTTATTTCTGGGCTCTTGATTCTGTTCCATTAGTGTGTATGTCTGTCATTGTACTAATACCATACTCTATTACAACAGTGTTTTGAGATCAGGGAATATGATACTTCCTACTTAGTTTTTATTTTTTAGAATAGTTTGTTCATTCTAGGTCTTTTCCCTCTCCAAAAAAAAGTGCAAATTTCCTTTACTATCTCTTTGAAAAATGAGTTTGGTACCTGTATTAAGATTATGTTGAATATGCAGATTGTTTTTTGGAGGATTTCCATTTAAAAAATGTTGAGTCTTCCTTTCAAAATGTTGAGTCTTATTCATTAGGTTTCATATTTTAGTCATGTTTTGTAGTTTTCCTTAATAGACCATGGTGTGTATCCGGTGCACTTTAGTCTCTACATTGACATCTTTATTCTTCAGTACTCTAAAGAAGACCCTGACAGCAGACTTCCCTAATCCAATTGGTCTTTTGATTTCTTGACTGTTGATGCCATGAGTGTTGAATGTGGAGCAAAGCAAGCTGAAGTTATCAACAATCTAAATTTCATCTTCATCCATCATGAAGCTGCTAATTGGCCTAGTGAGTGGTGAGAATCTTTGTCTTCTTGATGTTGAGCTTCAATTCATATTAATTACTATAGTCCTTGACCTTCTTCAGCAAACACTTCATGCCCTCTTCAGTTTCAACAAGCAAGATTGTGTCATCTGCATAGCACAAGTTGTTGATGAATCTTCCTCTAGTCCTGATGCCGCATTCCTCCCCATAGAGTCCAGCCTCCAGAATAATCTGTTCTGCATATAGATTGTAAAGGTATTTTCTGATCTTGAACCATGCAGTGTTTCCCTGCTCTGTTCTGACTACTGCTTCCAAGTATAGGTTTCACGTGAGCACAATTAATTATTCTACGATCCCTATTCTTCTCAAGATTAGCCACACTACATTGTGATCCACACAGTCAAAAGCCTTTGCATAGTCAGTGCAAAGATAAACATTCCTCTGGTACTTTCTGCTTACAGCGAAAATCCATCTAATATAGGCTGTCTTCCTTAGATTTATTCAATCTTGTAGATTCATTTTGCTATAAAAATATCTTTGTTTTCCTGTAATTCGTGGTCACAGAATAAAAGATACACAGTCAAAGGAAAAAATAAACTCAGGTATACTTTAACTTTTACCATAGAAAGGATTTTGGTAAGCATATTACTGAGACTTGCCTATTCACAGTATTGTGAGAAGAAGAATGTAAGATCTTTGTATGCAAAATATGCCTCAATGCTGGAAGATTTGTCTACACTATTGATAGTATGCAAAAAGAGAGTAATAGATTAGTTTAGTTAAGTATGTGGTTAGTAACAAGTTAATGATGTTGTTCTTGTTATGTGCCATCGAGTTACCTGCAACTCATAGCGAAACTGGGCACAACAGCCCTAAATCCTGCTTTATCCTGTGTCAGTCTCACTGTCTCCAACACACCCACCCCAATTACCTCAGTCACTGAGAAAATTCACCTCATAGAGGGTCTTCCCCTCTTGCACGAACCCTCGACCCTCCCGAACATAACGTCCTTTGCCAAAGATTTGTCTTTCCTTGCAATATGTCCAAAGTTTGTCAGATGAAGCTTCAGAATTCTTGCTTCCAAGGAACAGCCTGGCTTAACTCTATCTAGCATGAACCTGTTTGCTCTCTTAGTAGTTCATGGTATATTCAATACTCTTCTCTAACACCACAGCTCAAAGGCATCAATACTCCTTCTATCCTTCCTAGTCATTGTCAAGCTCTCTGAAGCATAACAAGTGATTGCAAAGACCATGGCTTGTATCAGGGGCTTAGTCACCAGACTGACATCATTGCTCTTCATTAATTTGGAGGGGTCTCTAACAGCAGACTTTCCTATCTCAATATGTCTTTTAATTTCTTGGCTGCTGGTGCCAAGAGTGTTGACTGTGGAGTGAAGTAAGCTAAAATTGTTAAGAATCTCAATCTCTTCACCATCCATCCCGATACTGCCATTTGGCCCACAGGTGAGAATCTTTGTTTTCTTGGTATTGAGCCTCAATCCATATTGAAGGCTGCAGTCCCTGACCTTCTGCAGCAAGCACTTCAGGTACTCATCAGGGTCAACAAGCAGAGTTTTGTCATCTGCATAACACAGATTATTGATGAATCTTGCTCCAATCTGATGCCACACTTCTCCTCATATAGCCCAGCCTGCCCAGTTCTGGATATAAGTTGAAAAGGTATGAAGATAGGACACATCCCTGTTGTACACCCTCCCCAATTTTGAAACATGCAGCGTTTTCTTGTTCTGTTCTGACGACCGTCTCCTGGTCTGAATATAGGTTTCGCATTAGCACAATCAAGTGTTCTTGGGATTCCCATTTTCTCAGAGTCAGTCACAGTTTGTTGTGATCCAAACTGACAAACACCTTTACATAATCAATAAAACACCTTTGCATAATCAATGAAACACAGATAGACATTCCTCTGGTGCTCCCTGCTTTCCTCAAAGATCCCTCTAAAGTATTAGCTAAAGTATCCCTTGTTCACAGCTTCAGTTTGCTCAGCTCAATGGCCCACACTTTTGGCACCAGCAGCCAGGAAATAAAAAAAAAAGTATTGCGATGGGAAAATCTGCTGTTAGGGACCTCTCCAAAGTACTCAAGAGCAATGGTATTTCTCTGGAGACTAAGGTGCACCTGATACAGTCTTTGCAATCACTTGTTATACATCAGAGAGTTGGACAATGACTAGGAAGGATAGAAGGAGAATTGATGCCTTTGAGCTGTGGTGCTGAGAAGAGTACTGAGGGTACCATGGACTGCCAAGAAAACAAACAGATTCATCCTGGAGAGGGTTAAACCAATCTACTCCTTGGAGGCAAGGATTCTGGGGCTTCGTCTGACCTACTTTGGGCATGTTGCATGGAGGAACAGGTTCTTGGAGAGGGACACCATGCTTGGGAGTGTGGAGGGACGGCACAGGAGGGGAAGACACTCTATGAGATCTGGGGTAATCGGGATGGGTGTGTCAGAGGCAGTGTGATTGGCGCAGGATAGAGCAGTGTTTAGGACTGTTGTACATGGGGTCGCTATGAGTCGCAAACGACTCGACGACACATAACAACAGCAACATCCCTAGTACCATGGCCCCAGCCTGTACTCCTGGCAGTTGTCTGTTGATATGGTGTTCCAGTCATTTTGGATAATCTTCAGCAGAATCTTGCTTGCATGTGATATCAATGATATTGTTCAATAATTTTCATGCTCTGTTGGGTCACCTTTCTTTGGAATGGAAACAAATATAGATCTCTTCCAGTCAGTTGGCACAGTGGTTGTCCTCCAAATTTCTTGACACAACTTGGCGAGCACATCTAGGGCAGCATCTTTTAGTTGAAATACATCAATTGGTATTCCATCAATTACTGGCATCTTATTTTTTGCCAATTCCTTCCAAGCAGCTTGAACTTCTTCCTTCATCACCATAGGCTCTTGTGCATATGCTTTGGAACAGTATACAGAAATAGAATTGACAAAATTCAAGGTGGATTCAGAAGAGCACCAGAACTGGAATAAAACTCATCAACAACCTGTGCCAAAAAGATGACCCAACCTGAAATGAAAACAGCTTGAAGAACTTACTGGAGAAAGATGACAGCTGTCCATGTCTTAGACAAAGTTCAGCCAGAAAGCTCCTTGAAGGCAAAAATAAAATGAGGTAATGGTGTTTTAAAAAACACAATGTATGATAATTTAATTGTATGAAACATAATGTCAATGAAGGAAAGGGTGAAACACACACCAAAAAACTCCACTATGTATATGAATGAAACACTATGTATAATTGTATGCATGCCAATTTAAAAAAAGGGGGGGTAAGGCTTTGTCTTACACTTTGGGCATATTGCTAGCAAAGGCTATTCCTTAGAGAGGGACATATGTTTGAAAAGTGTAGGATCAGTGAAAGAGAGGAAGACCCTTGACAAGTTGGATTGACAAAGTGACTGGAGCAATAGGCTCAACTGGATCAGAGATGATGATGGTACAGGATAGGATAAGATTCAGATTTGTCATTCATAGGATCCATATGAGTTTTAACCAAGTCAATGGCACCTAACAATAACAATAAAAACAAACGAATAGACAATATCATTATAAATGGAGAAGGCTGATGTTTTTGAAAATCTGATTTCTTTTGCACAAAAAATCAACAAAAGTGAAAGCAACAGTTAAGAAATCAAAATATATTTAACAATGGAAATAAAAAGACCTATTGCATTCAGCAAATCTTCAGCAAAGAATTTCTCCAAAGTGCTAAAGAGCAAAGACATCACTTTGAAGTCTACGGAGGACCTTACTCAAACCAGAGTATTTTTAATGGCCTCTTCTGCATGTTAAAGTTATTGTTGTTGTTGTTGTTGTTGATGTTGTTGCTGTGTGTCATCGAGTCCTCTGTGACTCATAGCGACCCTATGTACAACAGCCCTAAACCCTGCTCTATCCTATGCCAATTGCACTGCCTCTGACACACCCATCCCGATTACCCCAGTCACTGAATCAATCCATTTCATAGAGGGTCTTCCCCTCTTGCGCCGTCCCTCTACCCTCCCAAGCATCACGTCCCTTTCCAAGGACCTGTCCCTCCTTGCAACATGCCCAGAGTATGTCAGAGGAAGCCCCAGAATCCTTGCCTCCAAGGAGTTGCTTGGTTTAACCCTCTCCAGGATGAATCTGTTTGTTTTCTTGGCAGTCCGGGGTATATTCAATACTCTTCTCCAGCACCACAGCTCAAAGGCATAAATTCTCCTTCTGTCCTCCCTAGCCATTGTTCAACTCTCTGATGCATAACAAGTGATTGTAAAGACCATAGCCTGTATCAGGCACACCTTGGTCTCCAGAGAGACACCGTTGCTCTTGAGTACTTTAGAGAGTTCCCTAACAGCAGACTTTCCCATCGCAGTACGCTTTTTTATTTCCTGACTGCTGGTGCCAAGAGTGTTGACCGTGGAGCCGAGCAAACTGAAGCAGTGAACAATCTCAATCTCTTCACTATCCATCCTGATGATACAAACTGGTCCAGTGGTGAGAATCTTTGTCTTTTTAACATTGAGCCTCAGTCCATACTGAAGGCTGCAGTCCTTGACCCACCACAGCAAGTGCATGAGGTCCTCCTCAGTTTCAGCAA
>NW_006400281.1:11853-20627 GCF_000299155.1 Elephantulus edwardii
TATTCACTGGACTTCCTTGTAAGCGTATGGATATAATCCTATCACTCACGATGTTGTACTTCAAGATGGATCTAGACATTACTTTTTTATCTATGAAGGCAACCCCATTTTTCCTCGTCTTTTCATCTCCGGAGTAATAGATCATATGATGATCTGACTCAAAATGCCCCATGCCAGTCCATCTCATCTCTCCAATGCCTAATATGTCAATATTTATGCATTTCATTTCTTTAACAATTTCTAATTTTTCTACATTCATGGTTCTCACATTCCATGTTCCAATCACTAGTGTCTGCTTACAACTGTTCCTCTTCCTTTGTATTTCCATACTTGAAAGTTCTACCTAGGTTACCCTTTCTGTTAGTCTACGTGTGTTCTGTTGTACATAGGGTTTTCAGAGGCCTGCTATTTCAGAAGTGGATGGCCAATCCTTCATCCTAGTTTGTCTTAATCTGAATATTCAGATTTAGGGGAGTATCTGACAAGGAATTTGTGGAGCAGTGAAATATAAATCCCTCATTGTGGAGTTAACCATTAGTTATAGTGTTGACCTGCCCTTAGCCCAGTGCCTTGACCCTCTTACTTCCCAGCTCCACCCTCCACCACGATACCCCTTCACATCTTCAAATCCCTTCAGAAATTATCTTCCATTGTCCAATCCATGACCTGACAGCTTATATTTGAAGCTTTCTTGCTTCTGTGATTCCAAACATGTCAAGTGCTGACAAATTTTTTTTTAATACTGTGACCAGTGTTTCTTTAGTTGTACTGTCTCCAAGAGAAGGTGACGTGTCCTGTAGAACTCCTGTGTAGATTGTATTTTCTTCTTGGCCCTAGGGCCACAGTCCCAAGGGTCCGACCGATTTTTCTCTGTACCTGCAATGTGACAGACGCTTTTGGCGCAAGTCACTTCTCTAATGTCTGGCCAGATTTCCGCCCGCCTGTGGCTTCCAGGCTCCCGTTCTGTCTTCAGTCGAGAACTGCTGGCCCCCTGTTTTATTCTCTCTGCTCTATCACATTCCTGGCTGTTTGTCTCATTATTAATAATTATAAAATTATTTCATTCTTTGGGTCCCTCAGTCTTCAACATTCTGGTGCCCGAACAGGGACAAGGGGGTGGTTTTTCTTTGGAAAAGGTGGTGGTTTCTCTTTTTCGAGCAGACACCAGGAACCGAAAGGGAATTTGCTCAGGGTACAGAGAAAAATCGGTCAGGAGGTGCTGTGGGGACATGGAGAGCACGCCACTGGGCAGAACAGGAGCCTGGAAGCCACAGGCCGGAGGAAATCGGCCCAGACAATAGAGAAGTGACTCGCCCCAAAAGCGTCTGTCACATTGCAGGTACAGAGAAAATAAGTTGGGAGGTGCTGCGGGGACAGGGAAAGCATGCTGCTGGGCAGAACGGGAGCCTGGAAGCTGCGGGCAGGCAGAAATCAGCCCAGACAATAGAGAAGTGATGTTAAAGTTAGGTAATAACTAATGAAGACTGACGAAAAGCTGGTTCCTTTGAATTGCAGTGGTGGGGAAGAATATTAAATATAGGAAGCTCTAATGGTCTGGTGGTAAGAAGCTGTGTGTTGTAATCCCATAATTAGCTAAACTGAAACTAATTGTCTAGAATTCCTTTTCATCACAATTCCAGTCTAGGTTTGGCCATTGAAGAGACAAAAGAAAGCAAACAAGAAACCTTTTTGGGATAATTGAAAGTGGGAATGAAGTAGTAACCATTATATTGTAAGTCAACATAGGTGAGGTCCCACTGCTACTTACTTGCCTTTTTACTGTCCCTTCATTTACCCGGAACACACAGATTTGCAGGTTTGTGTCCACCTGTCACATGAACTCCATCTACAACCTCTGAGTCAGGATCATTTTCAGCTCTGAGTAATGGGGAGCAACATTTGTTTATCAACTGGGTTGTAATGGAAGGTAATGCGGGAGGGGCTTGGGAGTCATCTGCGACAGGAAACTATTTTGGGGGGAGTAGATGGGGAGTTTTTTCAGACCTTCTCAATGTAATTTTTTGTTCAAGTGTTTTGCATCTGTCTCTTGTCAACTTCACAAGAATGTGGCTTTCTAGGAATTTGTCCATTTTCTCTAGGATTTCAAATTTAATGGAATATAGCTTTTCATAGAGGATGTTCAAATCAGAAATTGGCTATCTAAAATATTAAGACATGATACATAAAGTAGGTGGCTTGCAACCTGTTTAAATGTAGTTAGTAGTTAAGATGATTGTAAGAGAAATGCTAATTCTTCAAATTACTGGTTACTGGCTAGAAATGTCAAGGGTTGTCTGTGATGTCAAGGGTTCATTGTTCAAGATGGCTTTCCTAGCCATTGAGTTTGATTTTACCAGAAGAATAAGTGGTGACATGCAAATGGAGTATGCTGGTCCACTACAAGGATTTGACTAGTCTTGCCAATAAATTGAGTGATTTGGGAGCAGAAAATGAGGATCTAAACATCAGTAAAGAAGAAAGAGAATGTAGTCTTTGTGGGAGTGGGGCCAAAGATTTCTGCACCACTCAGACCATGGCCTACTTAAGCAGCTCCTGCAGCAGCTGTAAGCAGAGAACTGAAGACTTGACATGAGACAGAGTTGCCTTTGAAACTGTTACTGCATGGAACCAGCCAAAGTTAGGAGCTTTCCCCCACTTGTTGGAGGACTGGGAGTGGAAGCTCTGATGGCCTAAGAAGGCATCAAAGTAAGATTGTTGTTGTTGTTATGTGCCATCGAATCACCTGCAACTCATAGTGACACTATGTACAATAGCACTAAATTCTGCTTTATTCTGTGCCAATCTTACTGTCTCTGACACACCTACCCCCATTATCCCAGTCACTGAATCAATCTATCTCATCGAGGGTCTTCCTCTCCTGTGCTTTCCCTCCACACTTCCAAGCATGATGTCCCTCTCCAAGGACTTGTCCTGTCTTGCAACATGTCTAAATTAGGTCAGATGAAGCTTCAGAATCCTTGCCTCTAAGGAGCAGCCTGGTTTCATCCTCTCTAGGAAGAACCTGTTTTTTCTCCTAGCAGTTCATGGTATATTCAATACTCTTCTCCAGCACCACAGTTCAAAGGCATCAGTTCTCTTTCTCTCATCCTTAGTCATTGCCCAGCTCTCTTATGCACAGCAAGTAATTGCAAAGACTGTAGCCTGGATCAGGCACATTTTAGTCTCCAGACTGACATCTTTGCTCTTCAGTACTTTGGAGAGGTCTCTGATAGCAGACTTTTTAAATGCAATTCATCTTTTAATGTTCTGTCTGTTGGTATCAAGAATGTTGATTATGGAGCCAAGCAAACTAAAGCTGTTAAGAATCTAAATCTCTTCACCATCTATCATGATGCTGACAATTGGCCCAGTGGTGAGAATCTCTGTTTTCTTGATGCTAAGCTACAATACATATTGAAGTATACTTCTGCAGCATATGATTCAGTTCCTCCTTAGTTTCATCAAGCAAGATTGTGTCATCTGCATAATGCAGATTGTTGATGAGTCTTCCTCCAATCTTAATGCCACATTTTCCCTCATAGAGCCCAGGCCCCCAGATAATCTGTTCTGCATATAGATTGAAAAGACATGGAGATAGGACACATTCTTGGCATACACCCTTTCCAATTTTGAACCATGCAGTGTTTCCATACTCTGTTCTGATGATTGCCTCCTGGTCCAAGTATATTGTTGTTGTTAAGTACCATTGAGTTGTAAACAACTCATAACGACCCTATGAACGAAAGCCATAAACATTTAACTATTAGAGTTTCTCCAGTTCATAGAGCTTCTGGAGGCAAACTGTTTCAGAAGTTGATGCCACTACTGCTTCCAACCTTATTTTAATCAGGGAGCTCCACCAAACATTGTCCACCATGGGTAACTATTATCACATTTGACACATCAGTGTCACAGTGTTCAGCATCACAGCAACCACAAGTTCCCTCTGTACAGCAAATGGATAGACCAGTGCTATACCACTTAGAAGAATGTTTGACCAAAAACAATTAAAACCAGGCCCAAGTATAGATTTTGCATAAGTATAATCAAGTTTTCTCGAATTTTCACTCTTCTAAGAGTTAGTCACAGTTTGTTGTGGTCCACACAGTCAAATGCCTTTGCAAAGTCAATGAAACACAGATTGACATTCCTCTGATAACTCTCTGTTTTCAGCCAAAATCCATGTAACATTAGCTATAATATCCCTAGTACCATGGCTTCTTCCAAACCCAGCCTGCATTTCTGGCAGTTCTCTGTCCTGTTCCAGTCGGTTTGGGATAATTTTCAGCAGAATCTTGTTTGTATGTGATATTAATGATATTGTTCTATAATTTTTGCAATCTGTTGGGTCACTTTTCTTTGGAATGGCAACAAATATAGATCTTTTCCAGTCAGTTGGCTAGGTGGTTGTCCTCCAGATTTCTTGACACAACTTGGTGAGTAGTACATCCAGGGCAGCATCTGTTTGTTGAAATATGTCAATTGGTATAACATCAATTTCTGGGGCTGTTTTGTTTGTTTTTGTTTTTGTTTTTTGCCAATTCTTTCAGAGCAGCTTCAACTTCTTCCTTTGTCACCACAGGCTCTTGCACATATGTTGTTTCATGAAATTCTTCTGTGTCCGTCAATTATTTTTAGTACAATGTGTACTCTTTCTATCTTCTTTTAATGCTTCCTGTATTATTTAATATCCTGCCCAAAGCATCCTTGTTTTGGAACTCAAGGCTTAGATTGGATATGTTCTTCTGTTCCTTCAGTTTAAGAAATGCTGAGAGAGTTCAGATTCTTTGATTTTCTGACTCCAGCTCTTTGCACATTTCATTATAATATTTTATTTTGTTTTCCCGCACTGCCCTTTGAAAACTTCTGTTCAGCTCCTTAATATCTAGTTTAAGTCCATCAGTTGCTCTATGGGAGAAAGATGGGCAATCCACCCCAAATCATTTAGATCCTCTGAAAATTAGCTGAAAGATCTGCTAGGAGTTAGTGTAGACTCGATAGTATACATTAACAACAAGAGCTTTGTAACACTGATATAAAGCCATGAGGCTGAAGGGCTGAGGTATCTGTGGGCACGTTTTGAAAACTGTCCTGATGAGATGGTTCAATCCTGCTCCCAACTTGAATTACAAGCTTTTGATTTTCCTAAAAGAAATCCTTTGCTAAATGGGATGTCAAAAGACAGCTAGGGATTGTACTAGTCTGATTTCCCATTTTTATAAAACTTAAAAAAATAGTTTAAAACTATTGTGACTTTTTTTGAATGTAAAATTTTTAACACTTCAAATATTTCCACCATCTGCTTTTTAATGCCTTCTTAATCTTTAAATTCTTTAAGTTCATCATCCGTTTTCTAAACTGGCTGCTGTAATTCTCATAGATGCCTCAAGAAAATATTTCCTGTGGGTTTTGAAGCAAAATATGATATTTCTGGGCATTTCTCCTCTTTTTGTGTGAATAATAGGTTTTTTGGTACATTGTCTCACTTTCTAGCTTTCCTCTCATCCTTTTAAAATGTTGTATTGCTTTTGCTTTCTTTGCCATATATTCAGTTTTTATTTTTTGTGGGTTTTTATTTAGGAAGAGTTACTTAAAGGACAAGCAATAAATGTAGATAGACTATCTTTCTAACAGTCTAACTTCAACAGCACTCTTTACAAGAGTGCTTTAAACTTTGAGATTCTAGGACACGACTCTAGAACTAATTCACTTCCACTACACTGACGACTACTACTTTTAATCTGTATTTGTTAATTTTTTTCGGTCTTTCTTTATATTCCTCTTTCTCTCTAAATTCGCTGTGTTAGGACTTTATCTTGACTGGTGAATTTAAGTACCAACAATAATGTCAAAACATTTGCCAATTTAATGTACTGCAGTGGCTTCTATGTTACTGCAATGCTGAAATATAAAGTTATATTTCAAATATCAGCAGGACCATTTACAGTAGACTTCACCAGAGCATCCATGATAAGATAGAGAAGAAAGATCTAGTAATATATTTTTGGAAATCAATCAATTAAAACACTATGGACACTGCCTGGTTCACTTGCTTTGGATAGGTCATCATGAGAGACTGATTCACATTTGGTGAAGCAGAGGGCAAAGGAATCCCTCTGCTATGGCAAAATATCAGGACTATAGCCTCAAAATAACCAGAGAATCAAGAGGATGATGCATTGAACCCACCCAAGGCACTTCAGGGGGGAAAAAAAAGCCTGGCCATCTGGTCCAATAAAGACTATAGTTTAAAAAACGCTGTGGAAAAAAAAATTTTAAAACAAAACAAAACAAAAAAACAAAACGCTGTGGAGCAATTCCACAGGGATTGTCATAGAAACCAGAGAAATACTTAGAACATGTCACTCCTTTGCTCTGAAACTATAATATTTGTCCACTTAGGCAAATTAAATAAATACCTTATCTTAAAATGCAAGAAGTTAAAAAAATAATGCAAGAAGTTGCTATGTCTCCAATAGGCCAATTATTTTCAGCCTTTTCAGTTTCTAGAAAACATTTTCCCATATAGTCACATTTTGGTTGTGTGTTAGGCCACTATTCAATTGTCACCCTTACAGAGGGCCTACAGTAGCTAAAGTAGCAGCATTCAACACTTTATTTTCTCATAATATATTTTGTTTTTTTAGAAAAATTATCACTACTGAGTATTACATCATACATCTTAATTTGTTATTGTTTGCCTTTTTATTGAAATATAGACTCTACAAAGTCAGATCTTTTCCATAGTAATATCACAATCTCTGGATCTATGGCTGGTAAATTATTTCAATAAATATTTACCTAGTGGTCAAATGCACTGTTCCAAGTGGTGGAACTAAAATACTGACTAAAATGTTGTCGTTGTTGATTGCCTTTGAGTTAAGCATGACTCATAGTGACCCTATGAACAAAAGGCCTGAATCCCCTATACAACTATCGACATTTATCAAAGTTCATAGAGTTTCTGGAGGCAAGTTGTTTAGGAAATGGATGCCGCTCCTGCTTCCAAACCGGTCATAGAATCTTATTGTTGAGTCACATGAGATGCATAGTGACCCTATGTACAGCAGCTCTGAACCCTTCCTGTTCTAAGCCAGTCTCACTAATTCTGACACACCAACCCCCATTGCCTCAGTTACTATATCAATTCATCTCATCCAGAGTCTCTTTCTCCTGTGCTGTCTGTCTACCCTTCTGAGCATGATGTCCTTCTCCAAGGACTGGTCTCTCCTGGCCACATGCCCAAAGTAAGTGAGATAGAACTTCAAAATCCTAGCTTCCAAGGAGAGATTTGGTTTCACACTCTCAAAGACACACCTATTTATTTTTGTGACAGTCTATGGTATGTTCAAGATTTTTCTCCAGGAAATGCATGATGGTTCAGAAAGCATGCAATGGGACAAGAAGAGTGCAACTGGACGGCGTTGCCTGCACTGCTCCCAGTTATTTTGGAGGGGGAAACTGCTGTCCATCTTGATCACACAGGACTCCTTAACTCAGGTACTTTGGGGAACAAACTGTTGTGAGACCAGACCATGTGGGATCCCTAACTCAGGCAACAGAGAGGTCCTGGGCCCCTCGAAGGAGGTGACAAGCCAATTCTAGAAGGGAGCAACAAGCTTCCTCTGTGCTCACTCAGCAACTTTGGGGAACAAACTTCTGTGAGGCTAGACCAAATGGGATCCCTAACTCAGGCAACAGGGAGGTCCTGGAAGAAAACTTGCCAAGTATGTTGAAGAATGGGGAAATCCATGTCCAAAAGCATAGATCACCAAATAGACTAGACCCAAAAAGAAAAACGCCAAGACTTTCATAGTCAAATTATCCAAATTAAAAGATAAAGATAGAATTCTAAAAGCAGCACAAGAGTTACCTACAAAGAGTCACCTACAAAAGGGAAACAATTAGATTAAGTTCTTATTTCTCAGCAGAAACCATGTGAGCTAGAAGGCAATGATGCCATATACAGAAAGTTGAAAGACAACAATTGCCAGCCAAGGACCATATATCCAGCAAGGTTCTCTATCAAATTTGAAGGGAAAATTGGATTCTTTGCAGTAAAGAAAGACCTTAA
Organism: Elephantulus edwardii; assembly: GCF_000299155.1. Classification (NCBI taxonomy): domain Eukaryota; kingdom Metazoa; phylum Chordata; class Mammalia; order Macroscelidea; family Macroscelididae; genus Elephantulus; species Elephantulus edwardii. The sequence continues at coordinate 19,928 of NW_006400281.1, forward strand.
GGAATTTGTGAAAACAAGACCAAAACTACAAGAATTTTAAAGTGAATTCCTATGCATAGATATGCCAAAGGAAAGTGAATGGACCATAATAACCAGAAATAACAGAAAAAGGAACACAGCAAAATGACAAAAGTAAAACTTGGCCTGATAATAATCACACTTAATGTGAATAGACTAAATGCATCAATTAAGAGGGAAAAAAATGTAGCAGAATGGATTAAAAAAAGCAAAGCCCATCAATATGTTGCCTACAAGAGACACATCTGAAAAAGGAAGAGAAAGACAAACTCAAATCAAGGGCTGGAAACAAGAGTGGCAATACTAATCTCTGATAAAATAGATTTTAGAAAGAAAAACACCATTGAAGATACGGAAGGTCATTACATACTGATTAAAGACAAAATAGACACTTTTCAAGTTGAAACAACTGAAGACAAGACATTTAAGCCTCAGAGGCCGGGGAACGCCGCCACCAGACGGGGAAACGCCGCCGCCAGATGGGGGAACGTCGCCGCCAGACAGTGGAACTCCACTAGTGGGACCTGGAAGAGACCCAGGAAGAACAACAGCCACCCACCTACCACGGAACTCCAGAGGAGCGAAGCCTGTGAGACCCCAGAGGAACGAAGACTACCGGACACTGTGTGACCCCCCCTGCAACCCACACCTGTGTGACCCTTAACACCACAGGGTGCTGCTG
>NW_006400281.1:26967-41734 GCF_000299155.1 Elephantulus edwardii
ATAGGGAATGGCAAAGGACACACCGACAAAGGAGATTAATCAGAACTGACTTTGACAAGCACTGTGGCAATTGGACAATTAAAACAGACATTCGGATGGCAGGGAAGAAGAACAAACTGGGGAGGAGGGTAGAGAGAATGATGCAGCAATGAAGGAATGAAAACCCAAAATCCCTGTAAATGTTCATGAAAACTAATAAAATTTAATAATAAAAAAAAGAAAAAAAAAAGAAGACATAAGCTTGGTCAACATTTATACACCAAATGATGGACCTGCAAAATACATAAAACAACGTTTAACAGGTTTGAAGAGAGAAATAGACAGCATCACAATAATGGTAGGAGATTTGGAGATTTCAATACATCACTGAAGGCTAGGTCAACTAAAAAACAAAATAAAACAAAAAAAAAACCCACCAAAAACAAAACAACATCTCAACAAAGATGCAGAAGATCTTAACTATATAATCAGACAACTTGAACTTGTGGATATACTCATAGAACTACACCCAATTAAAACTCAATTCACTTTCTTTTCAAGTGCACTTGGTACATTCTTCAGAATTGATTATATATTAGGTCACAAGCAAGTCTCAACAAATTAAAAAAACACCGAAATAATACAAAGTATTTCCTCAGACCACAATGCCATAAAATTAGAAATTAACCACAGAAGAGTAAAGCTTACCAAACCACCCATGTGGAAGCTAAATAACTCTCTGCTGCAACATGATTGGGTTATAAAAAAAAAAATAATGAGATTAAAAAGTTCCTTGAACAAATGATAATGAAGATGCAACTTACCAAAACCTCTGGGACACAGCTAAGGTAGTCCTCAGAGGGCAGTTTACAGCAATAAGCACTTGGCAAGAGATCAAGAAGGAGGGCAGGGTAGTCGTGAGACCTTTGTGTAGAAGTGTTTGGTGTTTTCTAGTGTGATAATACTAATATGAATAATAGTCAATATACATTAAAAATATAGTAATATGTCTTCCAGTAAAGCCTTTATAATATTTTCAAAAACTGCTTGAAAGATTTTATACTATTTCTACATTAATCTCTGTGACTTTATAAAAAAATTACAATAGCAAGTACCTAACTTATTAAGAACCAATGCTGACTCATGTTGAAATTTCCAGAAGTACATTCACTCAACAAATATTTTGGATGTCTGTATGTATTTTCATTTCAGAGTTCGGCACTTAATTATTTGGGCTTATTAAAATATGATTAATGAGCTCTAGAAGCTCAATTCAGAGAAGTAATGACAAATAGGCTTAACTTTATGAAACTATATCTAAGGTCTTCATGAAAGGGTTGCATCATCAGTCCATTTCTGTCCTGAGCACTAAAATGGGAACAGGTTTTAAACTGTTCAAAACTAGCTTTAAAACAAACTGGGGGGTGTGGGGGGACTGGGAAGAAGCACATCAGTAGTACATTTCATATTCCTTGAGATCTATTAATTTGTTTGTTCCTGTAGATGGTGTCATGGTTCTTCCAGAATGTTTCCAGGATTTGAGTTGGTGATTCTTCAAGTGATTAAAAAAAATTATATATAAATATATACATAAATATAATTATATAAATATATACCTAAATATAAATATATATATAAATATAAACATAAATATAAATATATATATACACATAAATATAAATATATATATATACATAATGTCCAAAGAAGTCCAGGTAATAAGAAGAAAAAGTCATTCAAACAAAAGATGGTAGTCAGGTGGACTATCTCTCTGTCCACAGGGTTCTTGCAGCAATTCTCCCCCTGAAACAGTGATAACTTCCTCCTGTAAGTGAAAAAGAAAGATTAACTTACAATCAAGAAATGAGAATATCTACTGTAAAGATATTAACTTGAGATATAAAAAGGGAACATTCATATGATTTCAGCTCACTGAAATTTCCAGGTGTGATGGAAAATATCTTCTTTTTAAAAAAAAGCAATTGATGAGCTGTTGTTATGTGCTGTCGATTTGTCTACAGCTCATAGCAACTTTTTAAACAATAGTTCTGAACTCTGCCCTATCTGTGAGCCAATCTCACAGTCTCTGACACACACTCCCTCATTATCACAGTCACTATGTCAATCCATCTCATCCAGAGGCCTCCACCCTTCCAAATACGCTGTCCTTCTTCAAGGCTTGGTCCCTTTTGGCAATATGCTAAAAGTACATGAGGCAGAGCTTCAAAACCCTTGTCTCCAAGGAGCAACTTGATTTCACCCTCTCCAGGGCAAATCTGTTTGTTCTCTTGGCAGTCCATAATATGTTCAATACTCTTCTCCAACACAATTCAAAGGCAGAAATTCTTCCTCTGTCTTCCTTAGTCATTCTGAAGCTCTCGGATGCATAACAAGTAATTAAGAAGACCATGGCCTTGATGAGGCACGTCTTAGTCTCTAGACTGACATCATTGCTCTCCAGCACTCTGGAGAGGTCCCTGACAAAGATTTTCCTAATGCAATTATCTTTTGATTTCCTGACTGCTGTTGCCAAAAATGTTGATTGATTATGGATCAGAGCAAGAAGAAATTGTTAACAATCTCAATCCTTTCTCCATCTATTGGGATGCTGCCAATTGGCTCCGTGGTAAGAATCTTTGTTTTCTTGATGTTGAGCTGCAATCTATATTGAAGACTGCATTGTTGACCATCTGAAACCTCAGGTCTCCCTCAGTTTCAGCAAGCAAGTTTGTGTCATCTGCATAACACAGGTTGTTTATAAGTCTTCCTCCAATCCTGAGGCCATATTCCTCTCTAGTCTCCAAAATGATCTGTTCTGCAAATAGATTTAAAAAGTATGGAGAAAGGATTCACTCCTGATGCACCCCTCTCTTGATTTTGAACCATTCAGTGTTCCCTTGCTCTGTTCTAATGACTTCTTCCTGGTCTAAGGTTTCACATGAGCATAATCAAGTGTACTGGGATTCCCATTTTTCTCAACATTAGCCATAATTTGTTGGGATCCACATAATCAAATGACTTTGCATAGTCAAGAAAACATAAATAGGCCGTCTTCTGGTACTCTGCTTCCAGTCAAGATCCATCTGACATTGGCAGTGATTTCCCTAGTACCACTGTTGTCATTGTTATTGTTATTATTTGCCATTGAATTGCTTGTGACTCATAGTGATCCTATGTATAACAACTCTGAAACCTGTTCTACCCTGAGCCAACCTTATCATCATTGACATACCCACCCTCATTACCCCAGACACTGAATCAGTACATCTCATTGAGAGTCTTCCTCTCTTGCACTGTCCCTCCACTCTTTCAAGCATGATGTCCTTCTCCCTTCTCCAAGGGATTGTACCTCCTTGCAACATGCCCAAAGTATGTCAAACAGATCTTCAGAATCCTTGCCTCCAAGGATCAGACTGATTTAACCTGCTCTAAGATAAACTTGTTTGTTCTCCTAGGTGTCCATGCTATATTCAATATACACCACAGCTCAAAGACATCAATTCTCCTTCTGTTATCCTTAGTGGTTGTCCAGCTTTCTGATGCATAGCAAGTAATTGCAAAACCATGGTCTATATCAGGTATAGCTAGCTTGCCATCGTTGCTCTTCAGTGCTCTGGAGAGGTCCCTGACAGCTGGTTTTTCCAATGCAATTCGTGTCTTGGTTTCCTGGATGCTGGTACCAAAAGTTGATTGTGGAGCCAAGAAAACTGAAGCTGTTAACAATCTCAATCTCTTCACCATCTATCATGATGCTGCCAGTTGGCACAGTGGTGAGAATCTGTTTCTTGATGTTGAGCTTCAATCCATGTTTCAATTCATGTTGACTTTCTACAGCAAGGACTTCTGATCCTCCTCAGTTTCAGCAAGGAAGGTTGTGTCATCTGCATATCTCAGGTTGTTAATGAGTCTTCCTCCAATCCTGATGTCATAATCCTCCTCATAGAGGCCAGCCTCCTGGATGATCTGTTCCACAAATAGCTTGAAAAGGTATGGAGATAGGACATATCCCTGGAACACACTCTTCCTGATTTTGAACCATACAATGTTTCCTTGCTCTGTTCCGATGACTGCTTTCTGGTGTAAGTATAGGTTTATAATAAGCACAATCAAGTGTTCTGGGAATCCCATTTTTCTCTAAGTAAACCCAGCTTGTATTTCTAGCAGTTCTCTATTGATGTCCTGTTCCCAGTCATATTAGGATAATATTTAGCAGGATTTTGCTTGCATGGGATACTAGTGATAATGTTCAATAATTTCCACAGTCTGTTGGACCCCCTTTTTTTGGGAATGGAAATAATTATGGATCTCTTCCAGTCAGTTGGCCAGGTTGTTGTAGATTTTTTGCTACAACCTGGTGAGCACAACCTGGTAACCTGCATCTGTTTGTTGAAATATGTCAATTGGTATGCAGTCAATTCTTAGAACTGATTTTTTTGGCAATTCTTTCAGAGCATCTTGAACTTCCTCCTTCTTCAACATCGCCTTTTGATAATATATTGTTACATGAAAGTACTTGGAAATAAAGAAGAAGGCTATGAACAAACCAAAACTTTTTGTTTTTATACTCAATGAACTTATTAAAAGAAATAGTATAGGACAAGAGATAGTGAGATAGACTCAAGGCTCAGGTGCAGAGGAGTTTACCTCAGGCCAACCAAGACAAAGAGGTCAAATGTTCATTCAGCACTTTCCCTCCCATATCTAAAGATTGGCTGTGCAGTACAAACTCCAACCTCTGCCTGAAGAGGTTTTTTTACTAGTAGAGCCAGATAACATGAGGCAAAGCTCCTGGCCTTAACTGTTCCAATCCATTGCAACTTAGACAAATTACTTAGACTCTCTGGCCTTGGTTTCCTGATTTGTGAAATGGGACAAAAATGCCTCCATGTAATACCATTATGAAGAGCACATGAGATCATGGATTAAATGAGCAATTGGCCCAGTGTTTGACACAGAGAAAGTGTTCCTCCATTTCTCTTTATTCTAGCTGTCTCTTCCAGATGCTCTTCTCAAAACAAGTCTCCCTTGTTCCTGGCTGGTCAAGTCTTCTAGCAGTATTCTAACCCACTTTCTACATAAATAGGTCATTTTTTTATGTGCTTTGATTAGACGGTTAAGTGTTCCCTAGAACCCTAGGGACATTGCTATAAAGAAAATGCTACAAATCTAACAGCCTCTATTATAGTAGAAGTTCAATGAAAGAGTTAAGTAAATTACTTCACAAACCTCTATACTATGCTAGAAAAGGTGGAAGGTCAGTGAAAGAAATAGATCCTCAAGAAGAAGAATTGACACAGTGACTGTAACAATGAGGTTGAATATATTAGAGATGGTGAGGATGGCACAGGATAGGGGAAGATTCAGCTCTGTTGTTCACAGGGATCACTGTGAGTTGCAGTCGTCTTGATGACACCTAGCAACAACAAGCTACTGTCATTCTGCCTCTTGGAATCTCTGGTGTTTTGACCTTCTGGCTCACTGAGTTCTATATTTGTCTTTCTCCAAGTTATGACTGATGTCAACAGTCACATTAGCACAAAACTTATGTCTTGTAACTTGTAAAAAATATGTAACAAACTTGTAGTAGTAATGCTTAGGAGACTATCTTTTTCTAATTATACAGCCACCAATGGAAAAACAAAGGAGAAAAAACTGAGCTCAACATGTTACAATTACTCAGCGCTATTATCATCTGGGTATTATTTACAGCCAGTGGCCCAGAGAGAAAACTAAAGCTCAAGAGACTAAGTAATCCACCAACAGATTTACAAATACTGAGTGGTAAGGCTGGATTCTCAATAGGAAAACAAGAGAAGTAGTAGTAACCTCACCACTGGAAAATCTTCTCTAGCCATGGGACAGACTTCAACTGACTCTGTGAAGATACCAAGGTAGGTTTTTTTGTTTGTTTTTTAATTTTTTCTTTTTTTTTTTTTTTACCAAGGTAGTTTTAATGTCAGGAAAAAACATTCCAGGGAATGAGTTTTTGGTAGGATGTGCGCTTGGGCAAAGGACAAATCAGCTGACCTCAAAGTGTATCTGCTGGCCTCTTAAGTGTCTAGGTTAGTCTGCCTAGCTAGAGATAGTGTCTTTGCCAGTCCAGAGGATGGATGTAAGCATAATACCCAGTCAGAAATGGCTAACATAAAGAAATAATCACTGCCAACCTGAAATGTCCAAACTCAAAGTGTTAATGGTAAGGAGCACTTGTGGAGTCAGAGAGAGACAAAGCCTGTGGGTCAGTATTAGGATGCCCACAGGAAGCACAGAGTGAGCAAGAGAGAAGTACAGTTAACCCCAGAAACTGGTGTAGATAACTCTTATTCTCTGTCTTTCTAAGGTTCCCTGTCTCTATAACTCACAGGGCCCTCCTGGGGCTACCTGTTCCATCTCTATCCCGATCCATAGAAACCTCTAGCCTCATTGATTGGCAATCTCTTCATCTCAAGTTCCCTACAGCTTTATTTCCCAGACTAGAACCCCCAGAAGGAATACCTTGTGAAAATCAATGAGATCTGTGAGTGTGGCATGACGATTGGGGTCCAATCCCAGGAAGCTATAAAAGTCCCCAGAAGCATCCACGAGAAAGTGCTTGAACCCTTTCTGAAGGCGGTAGGAGAGGGTATAACCCCAGATTTTATCACTGACCCGGACCAGAAATGCTCCCTCTGTCATGCTTTCAAGCAGATCTTCTGAATCTTCTCTGGAAATAATACCTGGTATGTATATAGAGATTAAGAAAAAAAGAAAGAAAAAGTCAAGCAAATCCTACAGCCCCTTCAGTATGCTTACATCCAGTGGTCTACAGCGCTAAGATAGCCATAAAGAGTACAGCCAGGTCCAGAGTAGACAGTTTGGGACCTAACGGTAGAGTTTCCATTAAGTTTTCTTCCAAATTACAGTTAGATGTTTTCTAGTTGGCTCCAATTCACAGAGACACTATAAACAACAGAACCAAATCCTTCCTCATCTGGAAGCACACTCACAATCTCTAATGTTAAGTCCATTTTTTTTAGCCATTGGGATCAATATACTTAGCTAAGAGACTTTCTTTTTGTAATGATCCTTCACTTCGTCAAACAAGGTATCTTTCTACAGGGACTGGCTCTTCCTGATGTGTGTATGTGTGTACACACACATGTATATGCATTTATATAAATACATAAATGGAAGTCTCACCATCCTCAATTCTAAGGCGCTTTGTGGCTACACTTCTTCAAAAACAGATTTGCTTAATCTTTCAAATTAAGTGACACTAACATAGAGAGCTCTAAAGGCACAGTCCATAAGGAGTTGTGCTGCTAACTCAAAGGTGGCAACTCTCTGGCAGTTCGAATCCACCGTGGTTCTTCAGAAGGAAGATGGATAATCTCTTCTCATACAATTTATAATCTCCAAAAGTGCAGAGAGTCAGCTACAAGTCTGTTCCAACTTGATAGCAATGAGTAGAATTACATGGGCTGTTAGCAAAAAGGTGAGTAGTTCTAATTCACTAGCTGCTCTGCAGGAGAAAGATAGATAGTCTTCTCCCTAAAGACTTAAAACATCAGAAACTCAATGGTGAGTCACTATAAGTCAGAAATTAACTCAGTACCATTGGTTTTGGTAAACATCTCAATTTACTTTTCTATATTATTCATATCTTCATACATGTTTAAAGCAGAAAGAGTCACAGTCATCAATATCATCCAAACCTAAACAAATATCTTCTAAGATTACCTTACTGAGTTTGAAAGTTTAGACCCATAATCTCATGGGATGCCTCAGTCAATAAGTATAATAATCTGTAAAGTTTGCATGCCAATGGCCATTACCAGAAAGGTTATCAGGAAGTGTCATCCTCTATGTGTGGTATATTGGGTTATGGCAAGTGCTAGGAGGGAGGAGAGAATGAAAGAATCAGAAAATCAAAGACACCCGAAAGTATTCTTACTTAGTTTCAGTCACATTCAAATTTTCCAGTGTTCTTTTGACAATAAAATTATAATCTTAACCCATCTACATCACATTGTTGTTGTTGTTAAGTGCCATCAAGTTGTAGGTGACTCAAAGTGATCCTATAAATGAAAGACCTGAACTCTTGTATAACTTTCATCCTTTCTCCAGGTTCATAGGGTTTCCAGAGGCAAAGGATTTCAGAAGCGGATGCCACTCTTGTTTCCAAGCTTGTTTTAATTGGAGAGCTCCATGAAACACTGTCCACCATAGGTAACTATTATCGCATCTGAGACATCAGTATCACAGTGTTCAGCTTCACAGCAACCACTAGTTACCTCTGCACAGCAAATGGACAGACCAGGGCTATACGGCCTAGAAAAATGTTTGGCCAAAAACAATTAAAAACAGGCCTGAGGACCACAGATTAAAGTCACTCATCTTTGGCTTGATAGCATCACTTTCTGACCACTAGGCCAACTGATCTCTATGTTGCTGGTGTTATTGATGTTGTTAAGTGCCGGTGAGTCATAGGCAATCCATAACAACCCTATGAATGAAAGACCTGAACCCTTGTATAACTTTCATCCTTTCTCCAGGTTCACAGGGTTTCCAGAGGTAAGCTATTTCAGAAGTGGATGCCACTCTTGCTTCCAAGCTTGTTTTATTTGGAGAGCTCCACCAAACACTGTCCATATGACTACTTTTTTAGATAAAGAATTTAAAATCACTTTATGAATTGGAAATAGTTGTGAAACTGTGTTGACTATTATTCCCAGTTATATTGGAGAGAGATAAATTGTAATGCATGGTCCCTTCTTACACACTTTCATTTACCCTATATATTCATTCATTCATGCTGTAACCATCCCTTAAGTAAGTTCACAGAGAAGAACATGAGCTACACTGGCAGTTGCATTATCAGAGTGATTTGTCTTCACTAGGCATTAATAAAGGAGCTCCTTCTTGTTGTTGTTGTTGTTGTTATGTGCCGTCACGTCGTTTGCAACTCATAGCTACCCTATATACAACAGCCCTAAATTCTGCTCTGTCCTTTGCCATTTGCACTGTCTCTGACACTCCCATCCCGATTACCCCAGTCACTGAATCAATCCACCTCATAGAGGGCCTTCCTCTCCTGTGCTGTCCCTCCACCCTCCCAAACACGATGTCCTTCTGCAAGGACCGGTTTCTCCTTACATGTCCAAAGTATGTTAGATGGAGCCTCAGAATCCTTGTTTCCAAGGAGCCACCTGGGTTAACTCTTTCCAGGATGAATCTGTTTGTTTTCCTAGCCGTTCATAGTACCCTCAATACTCTTCTCCAGCACCACAGCTCAAAGGCGTCAATTCTCCTTCTATCATCCCTAGTCACTGTCCAACTCTCTGATACATAACAAGTGATTGCAAAGACCATGGCCTGTATCAGATGCACCTTAGTCTCCAGAGAGACAACATTGCTTTTCAGTACCCTGGAGAGGTCCCTAACAGCAGACTTTCCCATGACAATATGTCTTTTAATTTTCTGGCTACTGGTGCCAAGAGTGTTGACTGTGGAGCAAAGCAGACTAAGGCTGTGAACAATCTCAATCTCTTCACCATCCAACCTGATGATGCTAATTGGCCCGGTGGTGAGAAGCTTTGTCTTCTTGACATTGAGCCTCAATCCATATTGGAGGCTGCAGTCCTTGACCCTCTGCAGCAAGTGCTTCAGGTCCTCCTCAGTTTCAGTAAGCAGGGTTGTGTTATCTGCATAACGCAATCTTGACCCCACATTTCTCCTCATAGAGCCCAGCCTCCTGGATAATCTGCTCTGTATACAGGCTGAAAAAATATGGAGATAGGACACATCCCTGGTTTACGCCCTTTCCAATTTTGAATCATGCAGTGTTCCCTTGCTCTGTTCTGATGACTGCCTCTTGGTCCAAGTATAGGTTTCTCATTAGTACAATCAAGTGTTCTGGGATTCCCATTCTTCTCAGAGTCAGCCATAGTTTGTTATGATCCACACAGTCAAATGCCTTTGCATAGTCAATGAAACACAGATTAATGAAAATAATAAAAAATATTGCAACCATTTTCCACTGTGAAACTAGCTTTCCTTATCAACAGCGTTCATTTTAAAGACAAAGCATGTGCAAGGATTTGGTATTTTTATTTCAAATACTATGTCGCATGAGTCATCTACAACTTGACCACACCTAACAACAACAACAACAACGAGAGAGCTCTGTTGTCCTGTTGGTTAGAAAGTTATGCTAACAAGCCAAAGATGGATGATTTTAATCTGTGGCCCTCAGGCTTAGTTTTAATTGTTTTCAGTCAAACATTCTTCTAAGTGGTATAGCATTGGTCTGTCCATTTGCTGTACGGAGATAACTATAAGGTAAATACTGTGACACTGATGTGTCAAATGCAATAATGGTGGACAGTGTTTAGTGGAGATCCCCTATTAAAACAAGCTTGGAAGCAGGTGTGGCATCTGCTTCTGAAATAGCTTACCTCTGGAAACTCTATGAACATGGAGAAATGATGAAAGTTATACAAGCGTTCAGGTCTTTTGTTCATAGGGTCGCTATGAGTTACATTGTTGTTGTCGCCTGACAACAACAACATTCATTAAGGAAACTCTATTTGCCTCACGGTAAGGAGATTTACTTCCAATCCAAAGACACTGGTTTGAATCCACCTGATGCTCCTCAGGAGAAGGATGGACAATCTCCTACTGCACTATTTACTGCCACTGAAAACTTACTGGAGGGTCAGCTGAGTCAGTTCTGATTTGACAGTATATAATAACAAAATTATTTCTGTCTCTATCTCTCTCTATAAACACACACACACTCACACATATACAGAGAGGGAGAGGTGGAGATAAGGCATGGCAGACATGGTATGTACTCTAGGAACCATTTGAGCAGTTTCTAATGTTATTGCCATTTTATTTGTTAACAGCTTAAAATTAATTGCCAAATGTATTATTTTATGTAGCAATGTTATTTTGCATTTCTGCATATATCCAGTATTTACCCAGTGTATATATTACTAAAGTTATTTATTATCACTTATATAACCCAAAGGTAGAGAGTAGCTGAACTACTCAATTCAATGACCCTGATACTACAGACCTTTGACTTCACTGCTGCCTGAGTCCCTAAGATCACACACCAGACTCCACCCATCTTTCTTCCACCTAACAAGACATAAGGCAAGACTTTCCTGCTCCCAAAACAGAGCACACAGAGTCAATCACTGTCTAATACCTACCTTTTAAATATAGAAATAAGGAACCAAAATATAAAAACCGGACTTGGGAACTTCCATTTTTTCTTGCCTCAGAACTTATCAAGATGTAAACAGATCTGTCACTCCTTCTCTTATGAGGTGCAATAAGTAATAAACAGGAGAAGAGAAAGTGGAATCCTCCTACCAGGACTTCTGAGGATATAACATAGGCATTCAGGGAAGAAAGATGATACACATCATGGCAGACAGAAGATAACTGGCAGACATGCCTGATATCCATGGGAAGACTCTCAGCACTGACTCAACACCACATCCCAGACCAGCATCAGAGGTCAAAAGGCTAGCGAAGGAAGATATGGGAGAAAGAAGTAGCGAAGAGGGGTAGGAGGAAGAGGGAACAGAAATGTTAGCTCTGTTCTCATTCCAAGCCCGTCAAGATGGAGTTAATTGGTGCACTTATGTTCATAGCAATATTATTCACAATAGCAAGAAAATATAAGCAGAAAGAAAATGGAACGATACTGTGAAACACAATCTGATGGACAAACGTCCATCGAAAAACGAATGGATTTCTCAACACCCCTTCCTGATCTAAACACTCAGCAAAATAAAAACAGAAAGGAATTTTCTCAACATTGTGAAAAGTCTATACTCAAAACCAAGGGCCAATATCATTCTCAATGGAGAAAGACTAAAAGCATTCTTCTTGTGAACAGGGATCAGACAAGGATGCCCGCTCTCACCACTCCTGTTCAATATTGTATCAAAATTACTTGTTAGGGCTATATGGCAACAGAAGGAAATAAGAGGAAACCACATCAGAAAAGTCATGGTGAAACTGTCACTACATGCAGATGATGTGATAGTGTACACAGAAAACCCTAAGGATTCAACAACAACAACAAAGCAACATTTAGAGCTAGTAGATCAATTTAGTTGAGTGAAAGGATACAAGACAAAATAAATAAGTCTGTGGTATTCTTCTACAATGACAAAGAAAACACAGAAATGGAAAAAAAATAAAGTAATACTGTCTAAAATACCCACCTACAAATTGAGATACTTAGGAACAAGCTCAACTAGAGCTACCAAAGACCTTTACAAAGAAAACTACAAAACACTTCAGTGAGAAACAATAAAAGAGATAGATGATAGATATAGATAGATAGATGATAGATAAATAGAAAATATTTTCTGATTATGGATGTTGTTGTTTTGTGTCATCGAGTCACTTGTAACTTATAGCAACCTTATGTACAACAGCTCTGAACCATTTTCTATCCTGAGGCAACCTTTTTGTCCCTGACACACCTACTCTCATTACCTCAGTCACTGAGTCAATCCATCTCATCAAGGGTTTTCCTCTCTTGCACTGTCCTTCCACCCTACCAAGTATGATATTGCTCTCCAAAGACTGGTCTCTCCTTGCAACATGCCCAAAGGATGTCAGACAGAGCTTCAGAATCCTTGCCTCCAAGGAGCAAGCTGGTTTCATCCTCTCCAGGACTAACTTGTTTGTTCTTCTAGCAGTCCAAAGTATATTCAATACTATTCTCCAGCACCACAACTCAAAGACATCAATTCTCCTTCTATCATCCTTAGTCATTGTCCACTTTTCTGATGGATAACAAGTAATTGTGATGATAATGGCCTGAATAGAATACATGTTCATGTATAGGAAGACTCAGTACAGTGAAAATGACAATTCTACCAAAAGCAATCTACATGTTCAATGCAGTCCTAATATAGGTGCCCTATTCATTTTTCAGAGAAATGGAAAAGACAATTGCAAAGTTTATTTGAAGAGGAAAAAGATCAAGAATAAGCAAAGCACTTCTGAAAAACAAGAATGAAGTGAGAGGCATAGCACTTCCTGGCCTTAAAAACTACTACACAGCTGTAATAACCAAAACAGGATGGTACTGGAACAATGACAGGCACATAGGCCAATGGAACAGAATCGAAACCCCAGAAATTAAGCCATCTATCAATGGTCAACAATATTTGACAAGGAAACCAAAATTTATCAAATAGGGAAACAACAATCTCTTCAACAAATGGTGCTGGCAAAACTGGAAATCTACCTGCAGAAAGCTGAAGCAGGATCCACATCTTTTATCATACACAAAAATCAACTCAAGATGGATCAGAGACCTACAGGTAAAGCCAAAATCATAAAGATAATAAAAGACAAATTGAGACCAAGCTTAGAAGCCTAACTTATGGTATAAAGAGGCTGTCAAATACAACCATAAATGCAAAACAAAGAGAAGATAAAATTGATGAATGAGACCTTCTAAAGATTAAATCCCTATGTGCATCAAACCCTTTTTCCAACAGGGTAGAAAGAAAACCTACTGACTAGGGAAAAGACATTTGGCAATACTATCTCCGACAAAGGCCTCATAACAAAAGTTTACAGAATACTAGAGGGCCTCCACAGGGGGTGGGGGTGGGGGAGAAGCTGATAATCCAATTACAGAATGGGCAAGAGATGTGGAAAGACTTTTCACAGAGGAAGACATTCTGATGGCCAACAGACACATGAAGAAATGCTCAAAATCACTGACAGTAGAAGAGATGCAAATCAAAACCACAGTGAGATGCCATCTTATCCTAGTAGCAGTAGCAAAGCAACAAATGTTGGAGAGGATGTGAACAGATAGGATCTCTCATACACTGTGGGTGGGATTGTAAAATGATACAACCACTCTAGAAGGAAGTTTGGCATTTCATCGAAAAGCTGAACATAGAAATCCCATATGACTCAGCTATAACACAGCTAGGAATATAACTCAAGGAAATTAGAACTGAGACACAAATGGAGATTTGTACACCAATGTTCATAGCAGCATTATTCACAATCATAAGAACATGGAAACAGCACTAGTGTCCAACCACAACAAAATGGATTGAGAAATAGTGGTACATTCATATGATGGAATACTATGCAGCATTCAGGAGAAACGATTTCAAAAATTACTACATAACTTGGGAGAAACTGGAGAGCATTATGGTGAGTGAACAATTTCAATCTCATAAGGATAAATATTCCACAAGATCATTATTGTAAAAACAGAAGAATAACTAGTAAAACATGTGCTAAGATCCAAGGGAGTAAGGGGTTGGAACAGAGGTGTGTGGGTGGACTGTGGGAAAATCAGAGTGTCATACAATTTAGTGGGCAGAGTAAAAAACTGAGAAAGATCCAGAGAAGATCTGAGAAGGCAAGGTAATTAGGGCATCGTTCAGTGCTGGTTGATTGTGTAAAACAGTGAATAAGAATGACTGTGTGGAGCATAATGTCAATGAATAATAGTGTGAAACACAATGTACACAAACTTTATATGAAAACCAACCTAAAATTTTAAAAAATTTAAAAACACAAATGAGTGGATTGGGAAATTATGGTACATTCATAAGATGGACTACCATGTAGCACCAAGGATCAATAATTTTCATAAAATACTCTACAATTTGGGAGAGACTAAACAGTACTATGCTGAGTGAAATATCTAAATCATATAATGGCAAATATTGCATAAGGTCACTAAGGTCACTATTGTGAAAATAGGAGGATAACTGAAAAATACATAGATGGCCAGCTA
>NW_006400281.1:41834-44013 GCF_000299155.1 Elephantulus edwardii
TATATATTTTTTTTTACATATGTACACATATGAATGCTCAAAAGGAAAAGAAGAGCAGCAGAAAAAGAGGATGGGATAGCAGAGGCTAGTGAGTTGGGGTGTGGAAGTAATGGGAAAAGTTTAATGGTGTCTTGAAAAGATGGGGTGATAATACATAGAACAATGGTAATTTACTATATAAAACATGACTATATAAAGCATAAAGTACATGTATAAAGTATGATGTATATGAATATGCAAACCAACAGAAAATGGGGGGGGGGGAAGATGGATTCCTGACTGGACTCAGGGACTCGGAGCTATGAGAGATGGGACTATTTCTGAGAGGGAGAATTAACAGCCAAAATTGAATAGGACTTGTTCACATAAAACCCATAAAAATCACAGAAAAAGAGGTGTATCTCTTTCCCTGACATAAAACTATTTACACCACTTTCCCTGATATAACACCATCAAATGGCTCTGCACTTGATACTGATCAACCCCAGGAGGACGAACAAAGCACACTTGACCCTATGACCCTGGCATCCATATATCTTCAGGTTTCATTCACTCACTTCATGTAATAAGACTGGCTACTCACCACACACTTTATGCTGAACCCTCATCCATAGTTTTAGCCTTTGGCCTCAGGTTCATTTAAGGCCAAATCCTCTCATCTCACAGAAATCATGAGGCTGTTGTTACTCCCCACTGCCTTTGTATGAGCTAGAGAATGGTGCCATCTGAGAGGACGAATGGGAGGCAGGAACTCAATTTGGGTGGGAAAAACACTTGGCAAAGCCCACAGTTTGATTGATTGAGGAGCTATCTGTATTTCAATGGCCCCTAACTAGCCCCCTTGGATTGTGCTTAGTTTCCATGGAATCCACTCTTTTACTTATGGCAACACCATGCACAATTGATATGCTCCAGTCCATTGTTGTAGCCACTGTGTATTTTGAGTGCTTTCCAACCTGGGGAGGGTGACTGGGGGAGAGGGGTTTGTCAATCACTATATCGGACAGCATAGGGTTTATTAAACCTGATTTACAAATTTTTATTAGTTGATTTTTAGAAGTAGATTGTCCATACTTTCTTAGTGTAGAAACTAAAAAACTGCCTGTTGTGGGTGATGCTGTTGGCATTTTAAATACTGGTGAAAAACTTCCAGCCCCACAGCAGCAAGCAAACCATCACAGTATGACAAACTGATAGTCAAATGGATGCTAGGCTCTCTTTGGCAGGGTACCTGTATTCCATGTACAACCTGCTCAACTCCATCAGAAAATTGTTTCTAATTCTGAAACTGCATTGGATAGGCCCTCTTTCAGTTTTTGTTCCATTCTGTCTAAACTTTACAATGTATTAAAAAATCAAGCAGCAGTCAGTCTAAAGGTCTCCCCAACAAGAAAGCTTAGCCTACTGTAACAAGCTTAGCAGACAACCTCAGCTTCTATACTGCAGGACTCACCAGGGAGGTATGCTTTTTCAACCAAAAACAGAGCAAAATGGGGGCACTATAGGTCACTCTTAGCTCACACAAGATATTTTTGACCACCAGTCTGTGCTCTGGCTTCCCTTAAACCTGATTCTCATGAGTGTCAAGCTATCAAATAAGTAAGGTAGGTGGGATTATTAGTACTTACTTATTAAAGGAAAATGAACAATTTCCATTTTTTCACCATGTCAAAGATTCTGTCTCTACATAGGACTGGCATTTGTCTACCAACCCCACAACACCTTCCTATAGAATCAAAGTCTCTTGAATTTATTTTTTAATTGTTGAAAATTGCCTTATAAATTTATAAAAAGTTCTACATAAAAGGAAAATAGTTTTACAAAGAACAGGCTACAAAACTGTGGGTAACATTGCCCGCTGTTCAAAGGAAATATTTAATATCTTTTACTTAATCCATTAAACATTATTGTGAAGAGGCTTTTATTTGTTAGTTCTTTTATAATCTTTGAAGATTTACAGTAAAACTCTTTATACCCTCTTCCCCCTTTATACCTTCTTTCCCCCCTTTATGTCTTCTTATGAATTATTAAATGCTTTTTGCTGCAGTTCTTAAGTAGAATTGAATCCTGGAAATTATAGAACAGATGCAACTGAGTAAGAAGCGGTATATTAACTGGAAGAAAGAGATGTCAAACCCATATTATAAGAAATGAAACTTTTTAATTTTTTTTATTTTTA
>NW_006400281.1:44418-50865 GCF_000299155.1 Elephantulus edwardii
AATTATATATATAAAAAAGAAATGAAACTCTACCTACGTCTCTTGAATTTATAATGCCTAAGAAGAACAAAACACTCAGTAACCAAGGTAAGCATAAGATTATTTGCATTTACCTAAAAATCTGTAGTGACAGATTTATATTTTTTCACTATATGAAACTCTTCACTGTAAGTAAGCAAGAACAAGCAAACCCATGCTTGCTTACCTTTTTCACTGAGTAATCCACCTCATCCCCACGCCTAACCACAGGTACCCCGGGAGGACGGGAAAGGCCCCCAAGGACACCCTTGCTAGACAATTAGTTTTGGGATTACAGGACGGGAGAGAGGCGGAGCTTTCCTCATCCCCACACCTCACCTCAGGTACCCCTGGAAGATGGGAATGGGGCCCCTGAGGACGCTATTGCCAGAGAGTTTTGTACACTGGTCCTGGAGGACACATTCTCCTGGGAAGCCATCCGTTTGCATCTGCACCAGGCTGCAAACGGAAGACAAGCAGTATTAAGCCACAAGAAGTCAATCCTGGAGTGGAAGTTTAAGAACAAGGACTTTTTCTCAGGACCCTCCAGGAAAAAAAGCTGTACTTAACAACTTTACATTTAAGTCATACTGACTGCATCATAAGAGACTGACCGCAGCATGATAATGGTCAGAATCAGAGAAATCTTGATTGCTTGAGACTTAGGCCATGACGTCAGGGGGTGGTCAATGGGAGACAGGTGTTGAATGTTGTAGGCAAAAGTAGGAAGGGTTGGTGGTGGAGTAGGGAAAGGGTGGATTAAAAACAAACAAACAAACAAACAAAAAACCAACAAAAAGAACCAACCACAAAAGAAAAAAACAAACAAACAACCAAATATGTAGCCAAGTGAGCAGCAACATTGAATATTGGTTTTTTTTTAACTGGTAAAAGTCTATCATCTGCTCTTTTCTGTGTGTAATGCCTGTCTGTCAGGTACTATCATATATATTAAAAATTGAGACAGACCAGGAAGAAGGATTGGCCATCCACTTCTGAAATTACAGGCCTTCGAAAACCCTATGTACAATAGAGCACACTTAGACTATCATTTGGATAAACAGACATGACATTTGAAACTGAGATCTTATAAACGGAAACATGAAGAAAAAGAAACAGAAGACACTAGTGATTTGGAACGTGGAATGTGAGAAGCATGAATGTAGGAAAATTGGACATTGTTAAGAAAGAAATGGAATGCATAAATATTTACCTACTAGGTATCAGTGAAATGAGTAGGCTTGGCATGGGACATTTTGAATCAGATGAGCGTATGGTTTACTATGCCGGGGATTAAAAGGTGAGAAAAAATGGGGTTGGTTTCATAATTTAAAAGGTCATTTCTAGATCTATCCTGAAATACAATGTGGTGAACAACAGGATAATATCCATATGCATACAAGGAAACCCAGTGAATACCACTATGATTCAAATATATGCACCAACAACTAGAGCCAAAGAGGAGGAAATAGAAGATTTCTACCAACTTTTGCAGTCAGAAATTGATCAAACATGCAATCAAGATGCATTAATAATAATGAGTGACTGGAACGCAAAAGTTGAGAATAGGGAAGAAGGATCAGTAGCTGGAAAACACGGGCTTGGTGAGAGAAATGAGGCTGGAGATAGAATGATAAGAGATCTGCACATTTAATTATTTATTCATTGCAAATACCTTTTATAAGAAACATAAACATAGGCTATACACAAGAATCTCACCTGATGATATGCATAGGAATCAAATAGATTACATTTGTGGAAAGATTTGCTGGAGAAGCTCAATATCAGCAGTGAAAACCAGGCCAGGTGCTGATTGTGGGACAGACCACCAACTACTCATATGCAAGTTCAAGCTGAAGTTGAAGAAAATTAAATCAAGTCCGCGGGAACCAAGATTTGACCTTAAGTCTGTCCCACTTGAATTTCAAAACTATCTCAGGAACAAGTTTGAGGCCTTGAGCACCAATGAGCATAGGCCAAATGAACTGTGGAAGGATATCAAGAAAATCATCCATGAAGACTGCAAAAGATCATTGCAAAGGCTGAAGAAGAAGAAAAGACCAAGATGGATGTCAGATGAGACTGAGTATTGCATTAGAGCACCGAGAAGTCAAAGCTAAAGGAAGAAATCAAGAATCAAAAAATGCTGAAACTGAAGAGGACCTGAAGCGCTTGCTGCAGAAAGTCAAGGACTGCAGTTGTCAATATAGATTGAAGCTCAACATCAAGGAAACAAAGATTCTCACCACTGGGCCAATTGGCAGCATCAGTATGGATGGTGAAGAGATTGAGATAGTTAACAGTTTTAGTTTACTTGGCTCCACAGTCAACACTCTTGGAAATCAAGACAAATTGCATTGGGAAAGTCAGTTGTCAGAGACCTCTCAAGAGTACTGAAGAGCAATGATGTCAGGCTGGAGACTAAGGTGTGCCTGACCAGTTACGTGCTATGTATCAGAGAGTTGGACAGTGAATAGGGATGATAGAAAGAGAATTGATGCCTTTGAGCTGTGGTGCTGGAGAAGAGTGTTGAATATACCATGGACTGCTAGGAGAACAAACAGATTTGTCCTGGATAGGGTGAAGCCAGAATGCTTCTTGGAGTCAAGGATTCTGAAGCATGTTGCAAGGAGAGGGACATCATACTTGGTAGGGTGGAGGGACAGCGCAAGAAAGGAAGACCCTAACCCAAGAGAGGAAGACCCTCGATGAGATGGATCAATTCTGTGAGTGGAGTGGAGGGAATGAGTGTGTTTGAGATGGCGAGGTTGACCCAGGGTAGAACGGCGTTTAGGTTTCTTGTACATAGGGTCGCTATGAGTCGCAAGCAACTCGATGGCACATAACAACAACAACAACAACAACAATCCACCTGCAGGCTGACCAACTTGTAGTAAATTTCTTCAGCCCTTTCTCACATCACAAATATGAGACCTGTATTATGTTCTGAAGATTCTCTGCCTGCTCTGTTTCCTCTTTTTATCCTTCACAAGCGCTTCTTGTAAATCTCTTCTACTTCCTTTTTTCTTTTTGGTTAATAATTGATCCTTTATTGAAATATTGTGATCTGTAGTTGTCAGCTAGCTGGGAATTCCACAGCACCACTGTTGATGTCTTCTATGATTCAACCTTTATTTCTGCTTCTCAGAAGTCCCAAACTGATACAGAAGCCTTCTTCTAATTTTATATTCTAAGTTCCTCGATCCTAGGAAACATGTGGTCGAGAGCACAGACTCAAATCCCTATGCAGGGACTTCATAGTTGCCCTTGTTGTTAAATGTTGTTGAGTCATAGGTGACTCATAGCGATCCTATGAATGAAAGACCTAAACCCTTGTATGACTTCCATCCTTTCTCCAGGTTCATAGGGTTTCCAGAGGCAAGCTATTTCAAAAGTGGATGCCACTCCTGCTTCCAAGCTTGTTAGAATCAGGGAGCTCCACCAAACACTGTCCACCATGGGTAACCATTATCACATTTGACACATTAGTGTCACTGTATTCAGCTTCATGGCAACCATGAATTACCTCTGTACAGCAAGTATTATAAACCAATATAACAAATATAACCAGGGTTATATTTCTGTAAAGTTAAATATAAGTATTTTTATATATCACATGGCAATAGTGATAATACCTACCAAAGGGTTTTCAGCAAGATGGCAGACTAAGCAGTCAGTAATCCAGATTCTCTGGACTAAGACACAGAAAACAAAGACCAAAAAAAGGACCCTTGGAACTCTGAATTTCAAAAAGCATCACAAAGAGCTAATTTAAAATCAACTGCAGGAAGAAAATGAATGAATGTATCAAATAAGAAGATGGGCAGAGCAGTGAATTGTGGACAGACTTGACAGAATGCAGGATTTTAAACTTAATGCAATCAGTTTTTTAACCAGTAAGCATCCAGAACAGTGCCCACAGCAGCCACTTGATGATTACAAGAAAGGTGTATGCTATCTCTCCCTTACTCCTCATGCCCTATCAAGGATTAAGAACATTATTTTCCCCAGTCATGTTACACTAGGCTCCACCTCATCTCCAGTTGAGATTCAGTTTTCATCAGTGTTTAAGTGACACCAATACTGTGCAGTCTCACATCTAGAGATCCACAATCACTATAGTGTTGGTGGAGTGCACCATGCCTGGCCAAGAGGCCTTAGTCTGCAGCCAAGTCCCTAGACTGACAAAAGCACCATCTATAACTGGGACTCCTACCTCTTACCACGTTTTGGGTTAGTAGAGACTGCTCCTGGATTAATCCCCCTGAGATTTGGTGTGTAACATAACTAATGTCCATATTTGGAGCTGTCCACTATGTGGAGCAAGCTGAGAGCTTGATCTTTGGCAATTTCTTGGCCAACACTGACTGTACTTGACAAGATGTCCCTTCAGATTTAGTGTTAAGTGCATGTTGCACCCACATGAATGTCACTAAATATTTGGAGATACACATTTTTCTCTACTTACTTTGGTGGCATAGTGTATAGTGAGGTGGGCTGCCAATCCAAAAGTCTTGACTCTCTGGTGGTTCCATGGGAGACAGATTTACAACCTCCTCCCATAGGATTTATGGCCTCCAGAAAACATTTTTTTTTTCTGCAAGTTGTCAAGTTTATTGGCCCGAGTGCCTCCCTCAGCCCATGGGGCGGGCACAGAAGGCAGGACTGAGGTCAGCAGACAAGTTCAGGGCCTGCCTTTGGCTGCCTGGGACATTCAGGCTGAGGGAACAGAAGGTGCTAAAGACCAAATGCTGGCACTTAAGGTGTGGCTGGCACTCACTAGGTCTGGCACAGAGAAGCCTGCCAGTGGACGGGGGCACCATGGTCCTCTTCTCGCCGAGGGTCTCCTGGGTCCAGTAATCTGGTCGGGCAATGTCCCTCTGGAGTCAGCAGCTAGGAGCAGTTGGTGATCCAAGCCAGGAACTGCTGAGCCCACCACTCATCCAGGTCAATGGGCACAAAGTTCTGTAGTTTGGGATTGGGTGTCCTCTCCTCATACTGCACAGGTTTTGGCCCACTGTCACCGGCCAGGCCATCGTCCAGTTGCTTCTCCACCTGCTGCCAGGCTTCGGACACAAAGCGCACATTTTCCTCGTGGGCCGGTGTGTAGGTCTCCTGGACCCCTTCGAGGGATGGGGACCTGGCAGGGGGCCGACGGCCATTCACCCGGCTGAACACCAGTCACGGCCCTGAGCTTAACTGGGGCCAGGGTCCCAGCGGCTGCGCGAAGGGCTGCGCGAAGGGCTGCGCCGGAGGCGGCGGTGGTGTTGGCGGGGCCGGTTGCCCGCATTTAAGGAAGTCGCCGAGCCTGCTCTCCACCTGCTGCTGAAATAGACATTATTCCAGGCAAAGTATACCCTCTAGACACATCTGAAGTCAGCAGAAACTCTGCTCCAAGTTGTATGCCCCACTACATATTGTCCCTAGACTAAGCCAAGAGAGGTGTCTTCCTTGTTTTGGCACTATTCCCAGGCTCTTGCAAGAGCCAGGAGGGACTCTGTCCTTGGCTAACTCCTTGCCTTCAGTCACCTTTCAGAAGAGGAGACATTCTGCCCTGACTGGGCACTCCAATGTCAATTTCTATTGAACCAGCAAAAATTATGTTCAGACAGGTGACCAACTCACTCACCACTCCAAGGTCTCTTCTTTTTTTCTTTCTTGATTTTTGTTTTCTTTGACTTTCTCATCCTTTCTTTTCTTTTCCCACCCATTCTTTTCTCCTCTTCTCTTTTCTTTAATACTTTTTTATTGCTTATCTTTTCTCCTTCTATTATTTTTTCTTTCTTTTCTCCCCTATCATAAAGTCTTTTTTCTTTTACAGTCCACTCATATTTCTGTTCTTGTCCTTCACACAGAGACACCAAAGGAAAGTGGATAGACTTAGCAACAAGAAACAACAGAAAAAGAAACACAGCAAAATGGTAATGATAAAACTTAGCCTGTCAATATTCACACTTCATTGCCTAAATGTACGAATTAAAGAAAAAGAATAGCAGAATAGAGTTTCAAAATCCCATCAAAATGTTGCTTACAAGAGAAACATCTAAGAAATGAGGAAAAATATAAACTAAAAATCAAAGAAGGGAAATAAATCTACCAAGTAAGTGGCAATTACCAAAAATCAGGAGCATCAACACTAGTTTCTGATAAAATATTTTTCAGGATGAAAACCACCATAAAAGATAAAGAAGGGTTTAGGGTTAGGGCTAGGGTATGACAATTAAAGGCACAATAATTAAGAAGACATACCTTGGTAAACATCTATGCACCAACTGATAGACATATAAAATACTTAAAGGAATGGTTAGCAAACTGAAGAAATAAATAGAGATCACCACAATAGTGGAAGGAGATTTTTTTTAAATTTCTTTATTTTTCATTTCAATGAACATCTACAGAGATTTTGGAATTCCATTCATTCATTGTTGC
>NW_006400281.1:51320-74684 GCF_000299155.1 Elephantulus edwardii
CAAAGCCGCAATAAACATGGGTATGCATATATCTACTTGGGTGCCATTTATGGTCTCTTTAGGGTATATTCCCAGTAGTGGAGTTGCTGGGTCAAATGGTATCTCTATTTGCAACTTTTTGAGAAAGCAAGTGGAAGGAGATTTTAACACACCAATCTCACCAAAGGATAAGTCAACTCAAAAGACACTTAATGAAGTTGCAGAAGATGTAAACTATGCAATCAGTCAACTTGACTGTGTGGATTTATTCAGAGTATTGCACCCAACTAAGAGTCAATTTATCTTCTCAAGTGTATATGGTACATCCTTCAGAACTTATCATATATCAGAACAGAAAGCAAGCATCAACAAATTTAAAAACAAATAATGTAAAGTATGTTCTAAGGTCACAATGCCATAAAATATGAAGTTAACAAGAGGAAAAAGCTTTTAATATTACCCATGTAGAAGCTAAATAACACCCTGCTAGAACACAACTGGGTTGAAGAAGAAATAAATAATGAAATTTAAAAGTTCCTTTAAACAAATTAAAATGAAAATATAACATATGAAAACCTCTGGGATGCAGGTAATGCAGTCTTCAGGGGACAATTCATAGCAATAGGCAAATATATAAAACAGAAAGAAAGCAAAGTTAATGACCTAACTCAATATCTCCATGAAATAGGGGGGAAAAACCCATACCAAAACCCATCAATTTAACTCCACAGTTTCTAGGAAAAAAAGGAAATTATAAGGACAAGAGCTGAAATAAAGAAGACATAAAACAGAAAAACAATTGAAACTATTAACAAGACTTGGAGCTGGTTCTGAGAGTCAAAAAACTTGACAAATCATTGGCAAATTTAATAAAAGAATACAAAACAGAAGATACAAATAACTTGATTAAGAAATGATAGAGGTCACATTGCAACAGAACGAGGGGAAATTAAATTTAGGATATTGGAATATTATAAAAAAGTATACTCTGATAAATTTGAAAACCTAGAGGAAATGGATAAATTCCTGGAAATTTATACCTTACACAAACATACACAGATAAATGTGGGATACTTGAGCAAACCCATTACAAAGGCAGTAAACTGAGTAGATCATAAAAAGACTACACCACAAAATGTCCTGGACCAGATGGCTTATCGGTTGAATTCAACAAAACAATAGAAAAAGAAGGAGCACTCTCAGAATCATTCTATGAATCAAATATGAAAACCAGGCAAAGACATTACCAAAATAGAACATGTATGTAAAACTCTTCAACAAAATTCTGGCCAATAGAATCCAGCAGCACATCAGAAAATTCATCATGACCAAATGGAATTAATAAAAGGTATGCTAGGATGGTTCAACATAAGAAAAACAACATAATTTATCACATTAACAAAACAAATAACAAGAACCACATAACCAAAGCAACTGAGGCACAAAAGGCATTTCACAAAATCCAACACCCTTTCCTGATTAAGAAACTTAGCAAAATTGGAATAGAAGGGAATTTCCTCAGTAGAGTCAAAAGTATATATGCAAAACCAAGAGTTAATATCCTTAATAAAGACTAAAAGCATTCTCCTTCTGAACAGGGACCAGACAAGCATGCTTATTTTCACCACTCCCATTCAATATTTTACTGGAAGTAATTGCTAGGGCAATATGACAAGAGAAGGAAATAAGAAGCATTCAAAGGTAAGTAAACTGTCATTAAATGCAGATGATATAACAATATGTATAGAGAACCCCAATAATTCAATAAAAACACTGTTATAGATAGTGAACGAATTTAGTAGATAGAGTCCAGGATACAGAGGAATATACACAAGTCTGTAGGGTTCCTCTACAGTGACATGGTCTTCGCATTACCTGCTATGCATGAGAAAGCTGGACAATGACTAGGTATGATAAAAGGAGAGTTGCTGCCTTTGAGTTGTGGTATTGGAGAATAGTATTGAATATACATGGACTGCTAGAAGAACAACAAGTTCGACCTAGAGAGGATGAAGCCAGGCTGCTCCTTGGAGGCAAGGATTCTGAAGCTTCATCTGACATACTTTGGACATGTTTCAAGGAGGAACCAGACTTTGGAGAGGGATATCATGCTTGGGAGGGTGGAGGGACAGCACAGGAGAGGAAGACACTTGGTGAGATGGATTGATTCAGTGACTGGGCTAATCAAGATAGGTGTGTAGAAGACAAAGATTGGTACAGATAGAGCAGGGTTTAGGGCTATTGTACATAGGGTCACTATGAGCCACAGGCAACTTGATGGCACATTACAACATGCACTGTTGGTGAGGATTTAAAATAGTACAACCCCTCTAGAAAGAAGTTTGGCATGTCCTCAAAAGTTGAACATAGAAATCAGTATGATTGAGCTATATGACTGCTAGGAATATCGCAGCATTATTCACTATCACAAGAACATGTAAACAACCCATACATCCAACCACAACCAAATGAATTGAGAAATTATGGTCCATGATGGAATACTAGACAGCACTCAGGAGCAACAATTCTTTTTTTAAAAAAAATACTACATAACGGTCATGGGACTCTTAGAGAGGGCAGAAAGAAAGCTTCGCAGGTGAAAAAGCAAGGCAGCACAACATAGCTGAAAATCCCCACCCACAGAGGTAACAGTAAAGAACCCCCAAGGCTGCACAGGACTCAGTCAGGCCCTCAGGCCTGTAGCCCTGGGGCCAAGAAGAAACTATCTACACACCAGTTCCACAGGACACATCATCTTCGTTCGGGACACATTACGACTAAACTTAGCTACTCTAGTCACAGCATAAGGAACTGTTAGAAGCTGATGTGTCTGGAATCACAAAAGCCAAGGAAGCTTTAGATACAAGCTATCAGATCAAGGGCTGGACAATGGGGATAGATGTTGAAGGGAGTGGGTAGAAGTGGATGGGTATCTTTTTTCCCCCCCATGAAAATAATTTTATTTCAACTTCCTTCAAGGTGGGGGGGGGGAAACCCCACCATATAATTTTGAAGAACACCTGCATTCCTGGAAAAATTACATGCTGGGTTCTGGTCAAACCCTCTCCCCACAAAAAAGAAATAACAACTCGCAGAGGGGGCATGCTCAGAGCAGAGGACCACAGCTAAGGGGACTGAGGTACAGCATACCCAATGACACTGCCAATTCCTGTGCATTAGGCATCTCTCAGCAAGGTTCTGCACACAATAGATATTTTGCATCTGTCCCTGGACCAAATCTGATATTTTTTTCAATATATCTTTGTTGGTATGAGGGGGGTAGAAAAAGCACAGAAGCACACAGCAAACAGTACAAAAGTATTCATTCTCCTAGGAAGGAAGAGTCCATGCCAGAGGTCCATGGCCAGACTGGCTAGGATCACTGTCATTTCAAATCTCCAATTCCTTTTCAGTAACCAGTTCTTGGCAGGTAAGAGCAGGTTTTGTGCCTGGCGAATGCTATCAGAGTTGCAATCTGAAGGCAGGGACAGGGAAGGAAGGAGGGAGGAGAGAGCAAGTTCTTATGGTTATTGCTGTCACTGAGGGGGGCTTCCAATGGCGCTTACAGAAACGACATTTTCTGGGTAGTCTTCTGTGTACTTCCATGTAGGGAGAACATGTCATCTGGCTTGAGCAAAGAGACAACACAAATGTTGAAGCTGCACTGTGCCACCTCCTTGGGCAGAGGTGACTGTTCGCTGGTTGTAGGAGGAGCCTGCCCAAGGACACTCTGCAAGCACTGCCAGATGTCACATTATCTCTGCACAGCTTCCTGATCTGGCTCCCCACCCGAGCTCTCCTTGTCCACAGGGATAATGGCTGGCACTGTTGGAGTCATGGTGACAAGTGGGGAGGGTCTCCGTGGGTGCTTCAGTAGCTGCTGTGCGTGCAGTTGGATGTTGGCCCCTCCATCAGATGCTCTCTGGCCAAGGGGGCCCATTCCACTTAGCAACTGTAGGGTGGGTGGCTGTAATAAAGACTGTTCTTTGTACTCCAGCTGCCCAGCTGGCTGCATATTTTGCATGGGCAACAGATTGTGCATGAAGTTCATGTTAGGAGCCACCTGAAGGAATGGAGCCTGTGGGTTGACTCCAGGAAACCCAGGTAGGAGTTTCTGTAAATCTTCCATAACTTCTGAGCGTGGGTCAGCCACCCCCACAGTGTGCCTCCTCACTGACAGCGCACCAGTGCTTCAGGGGAAGGTTCTTCACCTTCATCACTGTCTAAGTTTACGGTGCCACCCGCCTCTATAATTTGGTTCTCTGGATTGATCAGCTGCACCTGGGGAACGTTGATGTTCACGGTGGTCCCTGTCTGCTCCGCCTGCAGTGTCCGCTCTTTGTCCAGCCCCACGTCCTCCATGGCCATGAGGACCTCTTCATTCAGTGGGGCTGACAGCCTTTCTTCCTTTAATTGATGGCATTCAGCTATTAACCTGTCAAAGTTGGGGTCGGCATCCCCAAGCTTCATCCACTTGTGTTTGCAGATCGGCTCCATGGAGAGGCACTTTCGGGTCTAACACCAGCATGTGGCGGATCAAGTGCTCACTTCTGTGGACATAAAAAACGGGATGTGGAACTTTCCACTCAGCACGCAGTGTGCTCCCATCGGATGGTAGGGCTCACGTAGAGGACGACTCCAAGGCTCCAGATGTCCACTTTGGTCCCATCATATTCCTTCCCTTCAAAGAGTTCGGGTGCAGCATAGGGAGGGCTGCCACACCATGCCTTCAGCAGCTGCCCAGGAGTGAAGTGGTTACTGAAGCCAAAATCTGCTATTTTGATATTCAGGTTGGCATTCAGAAGCAAATTTTCTGCTTTTAGATCACGGTGAACAATGTTCCAACAATGACGAAAATAGATAGCTGTGACGATCTGTTTGAACTTCTGACGGGCCTCCTTTTCTGCCATTCTGCCAAGT
This sequence comes from Elephantulus edwardii, assembly GCF_000299155.1. Taxonomy (NCBI): domain Eukaryota; kingdom Metazoa; phylum Chordata; class Mammalia; order Macroscelidea; family Macroscelididae; genus Elephantulus; species Elephantulus edwardii. The sequence goes on from NW_006400281.1 coordinate 56,220, forward strand.
GCCACCAGGTCGTCAAATATTTCCCCTCCACTAGCATATTCTGTCACCAGATAAATCATCCGATCTGTCTCCATAACCTGGTAGAGCCTGATGATATGGGGGTGGCAAAGCAGCTTCATAATTTGAACTTCCCGGAAAATCTTCTTTAGATTCTCTTTATGCAGCTGGGTTTTGTCTATGATCTTGATAGCAACTTTGGCCTTGGTCATTAGGTGCGTGGCCCACTTGGCCACCGCGAAGTTGCCTTTGCCGATGGTGCAGTCGATCTCTTAGTAGCTGATGCGGGCGGGCACCGGCAGGGAGGTCGGCGCTGCGGGACAGGACGAACCAGCCGCCAGGGTACTGCCGGGGGGCGCCGGGGAGCCCGGGGCCTGTGAAGACAGCAGGCAGCCCGCAGCTTGGCTCCCCCCACTCCAGCCCTGCAGCCCCGCCAGCTCCACTCGCCATCGCCGCCGTCATCTTGTGCAGTGAAACCACCAGGGCCACGGGGAGCCGGCTGCCGGGGCGGGGGGGGGGGGGGGGCGTGGATGGGTATCTTGATGGGTGGTGGAGCGAAGAAATAAGTGGGTCAAGACACTTGTGCCAAGGGCAGGAATAACACTGAAACTAATTGTTAATTCCACAATAAGTGATATACTTTCACTTTTTCTGTAAAATGCTTATCTGTTGTATACTTCTCTAAATCTGAACATTCAGACTAAGACAGACTAGGAAGAAGGATTGACCATCCACTTATGAAATAGAAGGCCTCTGAAAGCCCTATGTACAACAGAACACATGTAGATAACAGAAAGGGCAACTGAGTATGGAAATACAAAGGAAGAGGAACAGTTGTAAGCAGACACTAGTGATTGGGACATGGAATGTGAGAACCATGAATGTAGGAAAATTAGATATTGTTAAGGAAGAAATGGAATGCATAAATATTGACATACTAGGCATTGGTGAGGCGAGATGGACTGGCATGGAGCATTTTGAAGCAGATGATCATATGATATATTATTCCAGAGATGAAAAGATGAGAAAAAATGGGGTTGCTTTCATAGTTAGAAACCCATTTCTAGATCTGTCTTGAAGTACAATATTGTGAATGACAGGATAATATCCATATGCATACAAGGAAGCTCAGCGAATACCACTATCATTCAGATACATGCACCAACAACCAGAGCCAAAGAAGAGGAAAAAGAAGATTTCTACCAACTTTTACAGTCAGAGATCGATTGAACATGCAATCAAGATGCATTGATAATAATGGGTGATTGGAATGCAAAAGTTGGGAAATGAGAAGAAGATTCAGTAGTTGGAAAACATGGGCTCAGTGACAGAAATGGAGCTGGAGAGAGAATGTTTGAATTTTGCACAATCAATGACTTATTCAGGGCAAACATATTTTTTAAGAGACATAAACGCAGGTTATACACATGGATTTCACCTGATGGTATGCATAGGAGTCAGACTGATTACATCTGTGGAAAGATCCACTGGAGAAGCTCAATTTCAGATATGAAAACTAGGCCAGGAGCTGATTGTGGAACAGACCACCAACTACTCATGTGCAAGCTCAAGCTGACGCTGAGGAAAATTAAACCAAATCCACGGGAACAAAAATAAAACTTTGAATCTATCCCACCTGAATTTCAGAACCATCTCAGGAACACGTTTGAGGTCTTGAACACTAATGAGCGAAGACAAGATGAGTTGAGGAAGGATATCAAGGGTATCACCCAAGAAGAGTGCAAATGTTCATTACAAAGACAGAGGAGGAAGAGAAGACCTAAATGGATGTCAGAAGAAACTATGAATGTTGCACTGGAGCACAGAGAAGCCAAAGCACAAGGAAGAATTCAGGATACTAAAGAGTTGAACAGAAGATTTCAAAAGGCAACATGGGATGACAAAGTAAAATATTACAATGAAATGTGCAAGAAGCTGGAGTCAGAAAATCAAAAGGGCCGAACTAGCTCAGCATTTCTTAAGCTCAAGGAACCGAAAGACAAATTCAAACCTCGAGTTGCTATAATCAATGATGCTTTAGGCAATATATTAAATGATCCAGGAAGTATTGAAAGAAGATAGAAAGAATATATTGAGTCATTGTATCAAAAGGAATTGGCAGACACAGAAAAATTTCATGAAACAACATATGAGCAAGAGCCTATAGTGTTGAAGCTGTTCAGGCAGCTTTGAAGAAAATAGCAAAAAATAAGGCCCCAGGAATAGATGGTATACCACCTGACATATTTCAGCTAACAGATGCTGCCCTGGACATGCTCACCAAGGTGTGCCAAGAGATCTGGAGAACAGCCACTTGGCCAACTGACTGGAAGAGATCTATATTTGTTCCCATTCCAAAAAAGGGTGACCCAAGAGAATGTGGAAACTATAGAACAATATCATTGATTTCACATGCAAGCAAGATTCTACTGAAGATTATCCAAAAACGACTGGAACAGCACAACAGCAGAGAACTGCCAGAAGTCCAGGCTGGATTTAGAAGGGGTCGTGGTACTAGGGATATTGTAGCTAACATTAGATGGATCTTGGCTGAAAGCAGGGTGTACCAGAGGAATGTCTATCTGTGCTTCATTGATTATGCAAAGGTGTTTGACTGTGTGGATCATAACAAACTATGGCTGACTCTGAGAAGAATGGGAATACCAGAACACTTGATTGTGCTAATAAGAAACCTATACTTGGACCAAGAGGCAGTCGTCAAAACAGAGTAAGGAAACACTGCATGGTTCAAAATTGTAGAGGGCGTACACCAGGGACGTGTCCTACCTCCATACCTTTTCAACCTGTATGCAGAACAGATCATCCAGGAGGCTGGGCTCTATGAGGAGAAGCGTGGCATTAGGATTGGTGGACAACAGTCTGCATTATGCAGATGACACAACTCTGCTTGCTGAAACTGAGGAGGACCTGATGAACTTGCTGCAGAGGGTCAAGGACTGCAGCCTTCAATATGGATTGAGGCTCAGTGTCAAGAAGACAAAGATTCTCACCACTGGACCAATTGGCAGCATCAGGATGGATGGTAAAGAGATTGAGATTGTTCACAGCTTTAGTGTGCTTGGCTCCACAATCAACACTATTGGCACCAGCAGCCAGGAAATTAAAAGACATATTGCAATGGAAAAGTCTGCTGTTAGGGAACTCTCCAAAGTACTGAAGAGCAATGGTGTCTCTCTTGAGACTAAGGTGCAGGCCATGGTCTTTGCAATTACTTGTTATGCATCAGAGAGTTGGACAGTGACTAGGGAGGAGAGAAGGAGAATTGATGTCTTTTAAGCTTTGGTTTTGGAGAAGAGTACTGAGGGTACCGTGAACTGCTAAGAAAACAAATAGATTCATCCTGGAGAGGGTTAAACCAGGGTGCTCCTTGGAGGCAAGGATTCTGAGGCTTCGTCTGACATATTTTGGTCATGTTGTAAGGAGAGATTGGCCCTTGGAGAAGGACATCATGCTTGGGAGGATGGAGGGCAGGCACAGGAGGTGAAGGCCCTCTAGGAGGTGGATTGATTTGATGACTGGGGTAATTGGGATGGGTGTGTCAGAAACAGTGAGATTGGCACAGGACAGAGCCGAGTTTAGGGCTGTTGTACTTAGGGTCAGCAAGTGACTGGATGGCACATAACAACAACAACAACAACAACAACAACATAACATGGAAGGACTGCAAAGTATTATGCTGAGTTAAGTAACTCAGACTCATAAGGACAAATACTGCATAAGCTGTTATTTTAAAAATAGAAAGATAGCCAGTGAAATGTGTATGAAGTCCAAGGGGATAAGGGTGGAAGCAGAAGAGTAAGGATGGGAGAGGGGAAATCATAAGGTTGCACAATTTTATGAGGAAAGAGACTGAAGAAAATGGGGAAAAATCCAGCAATGACCTGAAAAGACAGAGTAATGGTGACAGAGTTCAATGGCGATTGATATTATCCATTTTCTTTAGGTTTTTGTATTTGAGTATAATTTTTCATAATATTTTAATGTTAGCCTTTTTATTTTACTTGATTCTGTTGTGATGTTGCCCCTTTTCATCTTTTATTTGGATGATTTATGTCTTTTCCTTCTTTTGTTTTCTTAGTTTTACTAGTGGTTTGTCAATTTTATTGACCTTTTCAAAGACAGAACTCTTAGTTTTGTTGATGGTTTCTATTGTTTTTCAGGTTTTTATTTCATTTATTTCTGCTCTAATTTTTATAATTTTCATTGTTTTAGAGGGTATCAGGTTTTCTTGCTGTTCTTTTTCAACTTGTTGGAGATGTTGGGTTAGAGAGTTGGTAATTTTTTTCCTGTCTTTTGATGTGTTTGCTTATTACTATAAATTGACCTCTGATTACTGCTTTGGCTGTTTTTCAGAGTTTTTTGTAAGTTGGGTTTCCATTGTCATTTGTTTCAATAAAATGTCTAATATAATTTTTTTTATTTCTTCTAGTACTCACTTATGTTCAAGCGAGGTGTTGTTCAGCTTCCAAATGTATGATGTTTTTCTCCTTTACCCTTTTGTTATTAATTTCTAACTTCGTAGCATTGTGGTCTGAGAAGATGCTTTGTATTATTTCTATGTTTTTTAATTTTTTGATGCTTGCCTTGTGACCTAAAATGTGATCTATCTTATAGAATGGTCCATGCACATTGGAAATGATGGTAGACTGTGCTTTTTTTTGGGGGGGGGAGTGCATTAGCCTATAAATATCTATGAGATTGAGTTGGTTTAATTCTTCAGTATCTTTGTTGAGTTTCTATCTGGTTCTGTGCTTTCTGTGATCCTAGTGAATGGGAATGATTGAAACACAATGTGAGTAAAGGAAGGTGAAATACAATGTATACAAACTTTTATGCAAACCAATGTAAACTAAGAATTTAAAAAAGAATGAGATATAATTCTCAACATAATTCAGAGTAATAATAATAGTAATAATAATAATACATAGTAATAGTCATCATTTTTTTCATTGTAGAGACTCAAGTTATTCCCCTTGCCAGCAAGAACCAAGTATATGTTGATTACTTTTCTATTTAATATTTTAGAAGTCTAAGCAATAATGCAAGAAGTTAAGTAAAAGTCACTCAAATAGGCAAAGTTAAATAAGTAAAATGTTCTTTATTTGCAGATAATATAATCCAATATGTAGACAATCCATATATAGACTATCACTAGCACTAAGTGGGAAATTCAGCAGTGAAAGTAGGAGTGGCATCTACTTCCTAAACAATATGGATCCAGAAACTCTATGAACTTTGAAAATTTTGATAATTGTAGAGGGGCTTCTGGCCTTTTGTTCATAGGATTGCTATGAATCCTTTTCAACTTGAAGGCAATCAACAACAGCAGCAGCAGCAGAATACAACATCAAACTACATATTGTGGATAAGAGTTCTTCCAAGCTTTCCTCTGATTAAGTTTAGAGTATTTGGTTTACTACTCCTAGATCTTTGATCCACTTTGAGTTGTTTTTTTGTGTATGGTTTGAGGTGTGGGTCTTGCTTGAGTTCTCTATAGACAATTTTCCCAGCACCATTTGTTAGAGACTTTCATTTATCCACTTAACTGATTTCATCTCATAAAAAAATCATGTGAACATAGGTAAATGAACTGATTTATGGGTTCTCAATTCTATTCCATTGATCTATGTGTCTGTCATTGTACCAATACCACACTGTCTTGACCCTCACAGTTGTGTAGTAGGATTTCCTAAGATGATCTTGAAATTTAGGGTATTTGGAGATCTGCTCAATGTACTGGAAAAGGTCCATATTTGTTCCCATTCCCAAGAAAGATGATACAACAAAATGTGGAAACTATTGAACAATAGTAAAGTACTGGTAAAGATCATTCAAAAATGGCTAGAACAGTACATAGATAGGGAACTGTCAGAAGTTCATGCAGGATTTAGAAAAGGCCGTGGCACTAGGGATATCATGGATCCTGGCTGAAAGTAGAGAATACTAGAAGAATGCGTATTTGTGCTTTATTGACTATGCAAAGGCCTTTGGCTGTGTAGATCATAAAAAGTTGTGGCTGACATTAGGAAGACTAGGAGTCCCAGAGCACTTAATTGTGCTCATGTGAAACCTATACCAGGACCAGGAGGTTGTTGTGTGAACAGAGTAGGGGAACACCACGTGGTTTAAAATTAAGAAGGGAGTGTGTCAGGTTTGTATTCTCTCTAAACATCTATTCAATCTATGTCCTGAGCAAATTATTTAAGAAGCTGGACTCTATGAAGTGAAATGTGGCATCAAGATTGGAGGGAGACTCATCAATAACTTGTATTATGCAGATGATACAACCTTACTTACAAAAAGTGAGGGAAACTTGAGGCACTTGTTTCAAAAGATTGAGGAATGCAGCCATCAATATGGATTGCAACTCAGTGTGAACAAAACAAAGATTCCTACCACTAGACCAATAGGCAATATCATGATGGATGGAGAAGAGATCCACAATTAATTCCTGTGGTACTAGCAGTCAGGAAATATGAAGACATATTGCACTGTATATAGCCTACCTTTAGGGACCTCTCCAAATTATTAAGAACTAATGATGATTCGGTTCATGGTCTTTGAGATCTCTTCTTATGCATCTGAGAGCTGGACAATAAATAATGATGATAGAAGAAAAATTGATGCCTTTGAGTTATGATGTTGGAGGTAAGCACTGAGCATTCCAGGGACTGCCAAAAGAACAAACAAATATGTCTTGGAGAGGGTGCCACCAGAGTCCTCTTTGGAGGCAAAGATGATGAGGCTTTGTCTCACATACTTTGGGCATGTTCCTTGAAGACATGAAGAGGAACATGAAGAATGAAAGGGTGGAAGGTCAGCGAAGGAGAGAAAGACCCTCAAACAGGTGGATTGACATTGTGACTGCCACAATGGGCTCTAGTGTATCAGGAAGTGTGAGGATGGCTCAGGATAGGATGGTTTTCAGATCCATTGTTCATAGGGTCATACTTGATCCAGTGACACCTAACAACAACAACCAGAAAAAAGGAAAGTGACTGCAAGGTGTTGCAGGGCCATTGTCCATTTAATCTCAATCATGTGCTTTGTGACTAGCACAACATCTAGTGCACAATGGATTAATATTAACCAAACAATTAATTTTATTATGTAACTTTCAGTCTTCAATAGGGATTATTACACTTCGACATCAGGAAAACAAAAGTCTTAATAACAACCTTGAACCCTGAATGGGTCAATCTTATTTACTTAGTGTAGGTTTGAGCTGTTAGAAATACAAATGAGTTTAGAAAGCCCATTTAGGTGGCTAGGGCTCTGAGATTTATCTTTGTGGTAGACTCTTCTCAAATTTCAAGAGTGCTATTTAAAAAAATGTGAAATAAGGATAGATCAATGCATTTAACATACCTAATACAAAGGAAAAGCTCCATTCCATCTTTTAAATTTTTTTTAAAAAAATTTCTGACATTACAGAGGGAAATGCATTCATATTCCACTCTTACATATCCATGACAAACAGGGGAAAAAATTTGATGAGAAAAAAACCAAAAAACAAAACAAACAAAACCAGGTAGAAGCTTATAAAACTAAATATGGATCTCAACATCAACAGCTGAACAGAGAACACAATTAAAATGCTTAATTTACAAACTACTTAAAACCTGGAATCACTGACTGTTCAGAAACTACACAGACGGATCAGGGGTGGTGGTAAACAGCAGAAAGGGCTTATGGATGAATCTGCATTGTTCTAGATGCCACCCGACTCCGAGGAAAGCCTGACATTGATTAGGTACTGAGCCAGGCTAATGCTGGCAGCAGATCCAGTGAGGGTAACCTGCCTGTAAGTAGATCTTTCCACTGGGTTCACAATTTTGATCTGCGCTGCAGACATCTGATGGCTCTCATTAATTTTGGCGCCTTGACGCCCGAATATGCAGCCAGTCAAATAATTTGGAATGGTGTGTTCATGAGAAGTAGTCTGAGCAGATCCATCCAAACCTACCCAATAGCCTTTCACCTCTGGAGAGCTGGATTCAATGCCACTGAATCCGGTACTGCCATGCGTCACAGGAAAATGAGACTGTTGCATTGCCAACTGATGCAGCTTGGTCAAATCTGGCTGTGAAAGGCACACTGTCCTTGAATGGTATAGGCCAAATCACTCGCAAAGGCCACAGGAGAACTGGATGGCTTGGGCCAGCACAGGATGGTCACACCCTTTCGGAAGGAACTCCAACACGACCACGCAGATCTGTTTGACACACTCAATGATGGATTGCGGAATGCCAGCAGTAGTGATGGCCCGCTCAATTGTGTTGGGAGCATATCCCTGCCACCTGGACCTGAACTCCTGTACTTTCTTGTATTTCCTTGATCTTGCAACCACCTTTTCCAATGAGAGAGGCACACTGACTAGCAGGAACCACCAGCCTCGGGGTTATGAAGGTCTGCTGGCAGCTGTGCTATTGGTTGTAGAGCTGCTAATATCCTATTCCAGTTTGTCAATGATCATAGCAAATGCTTTAAAGATGGCATTAGTGGGTCCAGCCAAAGTGATAATTCTCTCAGGACAATTCCCGTCTGAGATGTTGATACGTGCACCACTTGCTTCATGCATCTTCTTAATGGATTCTTCTTTCTTTCCGATGATACTGCCAACTTCCTTTCCGTTCATAAGTATCTGGATAGTGAGAGTGACATTTAATCCACCTTCAATCACACCGGTGTCCATATCGAGCTGTGTTCTGGTGAGCTGGACTTTGAGTGGTCAAGTCTTTGGGCGGGTGAGGGAGGACAGGTGGGAGAGGGCCCAGGTGGCAGCTGCTCTGCTGGTGTGGCTAATTCAGTGGTTTGTTTTTTAAAAATAAATTGTTTTTTATTCATTTAAATGAAAGTTTACAGAGACTTAGGGTTTCCATTAATTCATTGTTGCACTTTTATCCCTGCCCACCCCCAATTCACTCTTCTCTTTGAAAAGTGAAAGAAAAATTCTTTCACTGTTTTACAATCCCTCCCCCTAAGTCCACTCCACTGTGCTTTTAAAGCAATAAATTTTGCCTTGAGAAGGAAGGGAAGACTATGATGCATCTGCCAGAGTTGTTAAGGCTCAAGGACATTCTTCTCTTTAAGATTTATATTCAAGAGTTCCCTTTGTATGGGATTGAGCTCTGAAGCTTGTTTAAAGTGAATAATACAGTTTGCAAAATTTCTGAGGAGGGGGGACAGGAAATGGAGAGAGAGAGAGACAGAGAGAGAGAGAGATAGGACACACATGAGCAGAATCCATATTTTGCTATGCCCACTGCATAACAGTGTATTATTCAAGATATGCTAATTGCTGTAACTAGTATCTCCAAAATCCCAGAGACAATTTTTTCTCTTGTGCTTTTAATTTATAATTTATTTGGAAATAAAATTTCCTCAAAGTCATAAAAAAAAAGAAAACAAAGATCTTCACCACCAGGCTGACAGGCAGCATCATGAAAGATAAAAACTAAAATTGTCAACAATTTCTTCTTATACTGATCCACAATCAACACCATTAGTACCAGCAGCCAAGAAATCAAAAGATGTATTATATTGGGAAAATCTGCTGTCAAGGATTTCTCTAAAATACCAAGGAGCAATGATACCAGTTTAAAAGACTAAGATGCACCTGATCCAGGTCATGGTCTTTTTAATCACTTGGTATGCAGCTAAGAGTTAGGCTGTGAATAAGGATGACAGAAGAATTGATGCCTTTGATTGTGGTGTTAGGGAAGAATACTGAATATCCCATGAACTGCAAAAAGAATGAACAGATATATCTTAGAGAAAGTACAGCCAGCGTACTCCTTAGAGGTAAGGATGCTAAAGCTTCATCTCACACACTTTGGGCATGTTGTTAGTGAAGGGGCTATTCATTAGAAAGGGACGTCACACTTGAAAAGGTAGAGGAGGAAAAGGAGAGGAAGATCCACAATAAGATGGATTGACACAGACTGCAGCAAAGCACTAGAGCAGAGATAATGAGGACAGCACATGATAGGACAGTATTCAGATCTATTGCTCATAGGGTCATCCTTAACTTGAGAGCATCGAACAAGCAAAATAAGCTACAGTAGAAAGAGCATCATTCTCTTTCCTGTGTAATATATAGCCTAAAGCCTACCGGGAGGGTCAGCTATAAATTGTTTCCAAGTTGATGTTAATGAGTTTGAATAAAACATATGCTATAAACTGAATCTACCTAAGTAGTTTGTATCTGTTGTTATGGTTGTGCACTTTAGAGTTAGAAATGACTGGTTTTCAGAGGTAGTAAACTGCATGAGAGGAAATTATCTATTTTTTTCCCCTACAGAGCAGCTGGTGGATTTAAACCAAACACCTTGCACTTTTAACAGTGCATCAGAGCTACCTTTGTACTTCTAGAGAACAAAAAATAACTCCTAATTTAAGTCTTAAGATTTACTGACTAAGCAGGATTTTAAAAATCAACCTTCTGCCATTCCTCTTCCTCTTTTAAACATTTATGCACATCTTGCTCCGTTCTTCTTTTCATTTCACAGTAATGGTCTTATGCAGTATTTGTCCTGATTGAGTTATCTCACTCAGCATAATACTATCTAGACTCTCCCATGGACTATAATTTTTTTATGAAATTGTTGTTCCTTAGTACTGCTGTGTTAGTGAACAGATAGAGGGGTGAAGGAATAGGAAAGATTCCAATGGAGACTTGTAAAGACAGGGTGAAAATAGACAATAGATAAATAATAATTAATAATATAAAATACAATGGACATGAATGAAACACAATGTATTTAAATAATTATATTAAAACTATGGCCAAAAAAACAAAGAGAGAGGCAACCTTCTTACTTGAGATTTGGGCTGAGTTTGCTTTAAGAAAATAAACAAAGTTAGACTACCAGGGTCAGGAGGAATGTAGGAAGACAGAGAGCAGGGAGGAGAAACCGTATTGATTCATCTAGAGCTGGTTCTGTGGGGGGTGGGGGAGAAGCAAAAGTGGCTAAAGATAGCATCTCTATTTTCTTTTTCTTTACCACCAACTTTCCCCATTTCTTGCTTTCCCCATATCATTCTTCCTTGATTTCAGTACTTTTCCCCCCTCTAATCTTTAAGAAGCCCCAGTGGATTAGTAGGGAGCTCTGCTGGCATTGGCTTAGTAGTAAGAAGCTGCACTGCAATCCCAAAAGCACATGATCAAACTCACCAGCTGTTCCATGGAAGAAAGATGGGCAATCTCTTCCCATGCAATTAACTGCCTCTGAAAACTTGCTGGAGGGTCAGATAAATGTCAGTACTAACTCAATGGTACTCAACAACAACAGTGGATTAGTGGTTAAAGAACTCAACTGTCAAATGAAAAGCTATTGGTTCAAATTCAGCAGATACTATAGGGAGAGAGATGAATAGTCTGTTTCTCTAAATATTTATACCATTGGAAGCCCTATGGGAAATTCTACAGTGGCGTTAATGGCTTATTGTTCAAAATGGCGTTCCTAGTCCCTGAGTTTGACTTTGCCATGTGGATAGGTGGTAATATGTTCATAGGGTGTGTTAGCCTATCCACAAGGCTAGTTCCACCATTAAATAGAGCAGATCCATTAGGAGAATTTGAGAATCTAACCACTACCAAAATAATAATAAGACAATTCAGTGCATTCTTCAGGGCCAGAGTTTCTGTGCCAGGCTGACTGGGTCTTATGGGATCAGCTGCCACATCAGCCAGCTACAGAAAACCAAAGGCCTGACATGAGATCATGAGATGAATTTGACCTTGGGTCTACTATACTACAAAACTGAAGCTAAGAGGCTTTTGCATAAGTTTGTTGGAGGACTGTGGGGAAGGTGGGTAGAGAACCATAACTGGCAGAAGTGGAGTGGTGGGAATGAGTGTGTTTGAGATGGGGAGGTTGGCACAGGATAGAACAGCATTTAGAGCTCTTGTACATAGGGTCTCTATGAGTTGCAAGCAACTCAATGGCACATAACAACAACAACAACAAGAGCCTAAAGTTGCAAGGCTGAAGGCTTAGATGTGGGCATATTTTGGAAGCTGTCCTGGCTTATTAATTTTATTCTGCTACTAACCTGTATTATATCTTTTTTTACTTCCTTAATATGGTTTCATGTGGTCTGTGAGCTATTATACTGGATCTAGGATCCATTAAAGCAGTAAGACTGGTTTGGGGATGAGTAGAAAAAGGTGTGGAGACATATCTGACCTTATGGGAATTAGTTTTGTGTTGTAATGTTACTGATGAAGATAGTTCTCCTTGATGGAGTTGGTAAAGATCAAATGTGGTCATCCTCATGCAACCCTTGCACTTTTTTTAAAAAACCCTTGCTTTTTTTATATATACTCTATCCCATAGGGGCTCTATAAATCAGAAATTACTTGATGTAATGCATAGTCTTTGCAATTATGTTATGCATCAGAAATCTGGACAATGACTATGGATGATAGAAGGTGAATTGATGCCTTTGAGCTATGGTGCTGGAGAAGAGTACTGAATATACTATGAACTGCTAGGAAAAGAAACAGGTTCATAGGCTCATCCTATAGAGGGTGAGACCAGGCTACTCCTTGGAGGCAAGGATTCTGAAGCTTTGTCTGACATACTTGAGACATGTTGCAAGAAGGAATTAGTCTTTGGAGAGGAACATCATGCTTGGGAGGGTAGAGGGACAGCACAAGAGAAGAAGACTCTCAATGAGATGGATTGATTCAGTGACTAGGGTAATAGGGGTAGATGTGTCAGAGACAGTAAGATTGGCATAAAATAGAGCAGGGTTTAAGGCTGTTGTCCATAGGGTCACTATGAGTCACAGGCTACTTGATAGCACATAACAACAAAAACAAGTGGGTTTAAGTTTTGATTTCCTTTTAATCTTTTTTGAAAAATAAAATTTTTATTTAATACTGATTTATTTAAAAGTTTGTATACACTGTTTTTCACACCAGATCTTTCCCATTTCCTTACCAACCCCTCCCTCCACCCATCAAATTGTGTGACACTGTGACTAACACTTTTTCCCCACCCATCATCACCCTTTGTTCCCATTCCACCCCTCCCTTGGATCTTCATATACGTTCTACAATAATGCTCTTATATAGTATTTGTCCTTAAAGGACAAAGTTAGTTCACCTAGTGTTATGCTCTCCAGTCCCTCTCATGTAAGGTAGTATTTTTTTTATTTTAAATTTATTTTAATGAAAGTTTATAGAGACTTTGGATTTCCATTCATCCATTGTTGCACTTTTCTCCCTGCCCACCCCTCCCCCCAAATTAGCTTTTCTTTTTGAAAAGTAAAAGAAAAAGTTCTTTCATTGTTATTCAATCCCTTTCCCCAAGTCTACTCCACTATGCTACCTTCTTTCGGGACTCTTGTCATGACAATAATATCTAATCATATATCCCTTTTAAATAGTTCTCTCCCTCATCTGTTTCAATGCAGTATACATTATTTATCCCATCTGCTCCTACATAATGCGTAGTATTCTGTCATGTGAATGTACCATAATTTCTCAACTCATTCAATTGTTGTTGGACATTTGGGCTGTTTCCATGTTCTTGCGGTGGTGAATAATACTGCTATGAACACTGGAGTACAAGGCTCCATTTGTGCCTCAATTCTCATTCTTTCAGGGTACTCCAAGCAGTGTAATAGCTGGGTCAAATGGAATTTTTATGTTCAGTTTTTTGTGGAAACACTAAACTGACTTTCAGGGTGGCTGTACCATTTTATAATCCCACCAACAATGGAGTGAGATGGTATATCATTGTGGTTTTGACTTGCATTTCTCCCACTGACAGTACTTTTGAGCATTTCTTCATGTGTCTGTTGACCATCCAAGTATCTTCCTCTGTGAAAAGTCTTTTCATGTCTTTTGCCTATTTTGAAATTGTTTGACCAGCCTTTTTCTTGTGGAGGTCCTGAAGGATTCTGTAAACTTTTACTGAGACCCTTGTCTGAAATGGCATTACTAAGGTTTTTTGCCCCCCCGCCCCCCCCCAGTCAGTAGGTTTTCTTTTCACTCTGTTGGAAAAAGGTTTTGATGCACACAGGGATTTAATCTTTAGAAAATCCCATTTATCAAGTTTATCCTCTCCACATTGTTCATTTCTAGCTGTTTTAGGCTGTCTCTTTATATTATAGACAATGCCATCTAAGCTTGATCCCAGTTTGTCTCTTATGAACTTTAAAGTTTGAGATTTTACTCCCAGGTCTCTGATTCACCTTGAGTTGATTTGTGTGTGTGATGTGAGATGTAGATCCTGCATTTTACTTGCAAACAAGTATCACACCAGGATGTCCACTGTCACCACTTCTATTCAATAGTGTATTGGAAGCACTTGCTAAGCAATAAAAAAGAAAAGACAAGAAAAGAAAAGGCATCCAGAACAGCAAAGAGGTGGTTAAACTACCAATATATGCACATGACATTACAGTGTACACAGAAGACACCAAGAACTCAACAAAAACAACAACAACAAATAGTGTTAGAATTAGTAGAACAATTTAGTAGAGTGGCAGGATATAAAGTCAGTGTCTAAAAATTAGTTGGATTCTTCTACAGTAACAAAGAGAGGTCAGAGAAGGAAACCAAGAAAGAAATACCATTTTCAATCACCAACCACAAATTGAGATATTTGGGAGTGAACCTAACTATAGACACAAAATACCTATACAAAGAAAACCTCAGAACATTTCTGCAAAACACAACAAAAATCCTAAATAAATGGGAAAATGTTCCTTGTCCATGGATAGAAAGTTTCAATACTGTGAAAAATTATAGTTCTACTAAAAGCAATCTACATTTTCAACACAATCCCAATACAGATACCAAATTCATTTTTTAAGGACATCAAAAGAGAAATTGTCAAGTTTATTTGGAAAGGAAAGAAACCTTGAATAAGCAAAATTCTTCTCAAGAACAAAGAATAAGCAAAATTCTTCTCAAGAACAAAGATTAAGTGGGAAGCATAGCACTCCCTGACCTTAAAATCTACTTCAGTGATAGTAACCAAAACAGCAGCATATAGTACAAGGACAGGCACATAGACCAATGGAACGGACTCAAGAACCCAAAAATAGACTTCTCTTTCTATGGTCACTTGTTATTCGACAAGGAAATAAAACTATCAAATGGGGAAATGACAACCTCATCAACAAATGGTGCTGGAAAAATAGATTTCCTTTTAATCTTTAGAATGTTTTTACTTCAATTTCATTCGTTTATGAATTTAACTTTTATTTGTTCCTTTACTCACTTTATTCTTTTCTCTATTTAAACTATTTGAAGCTTTGTCTGACATACTTTGGTCATGTTGCAAGGAAGGACATCATGTTTGGAAGAGTGGAAGGACAGCATAGGAAAGACCCTCGACGAGATGGATCGATTCTGTGATGGGGGTGGTGGAAGTACGTGTGTTGGAGATGGTGAAGTTGGCACTGGATAGAGAAGGGTTTAGGGGTCTTGTACATAGAGTCGCTATGAATCGCAAGCAACTCGATGGCACATAACAACAACAACAATTTGTATTTATACAAAATAAAGTTTTATAATCCCTGTTTTATATTATAAAATTAGATTTTTTTCCTTTTAATGTTGAAAGTAAGTAACTAAAGGACTTGGGGTCACCACAACAAGATAAAGGTAAACAATCCAATAGAAAAATGGGCACAGGATATGAACAGGCACTTCACCGAAGACGACATTCAGATGGCTAACAAACACATGAAGAAATGCTCAAAATCCCTAGCCCTAAGAGAGATGCAAATTAAAACAACTATGAGATATCATTTCACCCCAGTCAAAACAGCAAAATTTAACAGAACAGCAAGCAACAAATGCTGGCGAGGTTGTGGAGAAACTGGAACCCTGATTCACTGTTGGTGGGAGTGTAAAATGGTGCAACCCCTGTGGAAAGCAGTATGGCGCTTTCTCAAAAAGTTGCAAATAGAGATACCATTTGACCCAGCAATTCCACTACTGGGAATATACCCTGAAGTCCCTCAGTTTCTTCATCTGTGAAATAGACTAATGGAAATATCAAACCCATACCAATCTGGTAAAGAATAAAGACTGCCCAGTACTTTTAAAGTAACTCCTGTTATTATTACCTGCTTCACAAAGTTGTTTAAGGAGTTACACATGTACTTGACAAATGTCAGCACATTATGAAAATTCCATAAATTATAAGTTAAAATGTAAAGTCTACTGTGACTTTAAGCATAAAGTCAATGACAACATTCGTGGTCACCAGATAATATAGGCTCAAAGACCATTCCTAGTCAGTGACTTAGTGGAGCCTGGATAAAGATTCCCCTCATGCAGATACAACCTCAGACAGGTACAAGGTTTGGACATGGAAGAGAATTTATATCTATGTCTCTTGGATTTTTTTTTTCCTTTTAAATTGGTTTACTTACTAAATTAATATATATAGTGTTTTCACATCATGTTTCATACAATCATTCCCATGCACTATGCTTTATAAAATTAATCACCATTGGGCCTTGCCCATTATTACTCTGTTTTTTGAGATCCCTGAAGGATCCTTCTCATTTCCTTCATCCTTTCCCTCCATCCGTCAGATTGTGCAACCTTGTGGTTTTGCTCTTACCAATTGACGTCCCTCTATCATCTCCCTCTCCTCCTTCCCTTGATTAGTCATACATGTTTTATTAGTTATCCTTCTATTTTTACAACAATGGTAAGTAAATGCAGTATTTGTCCTTATGATACTGAGTTTATTGACTCAACATAATATTCTCCAGTCTCTCCCAAGTAATGTAGTAATTTTCTAAATTGTCACTCCTGAGTGCTGTATAGTATTCCATTATGTGAAGCACATTCCATTGTGCTTGGACATTTGGGCTGTTCCCATGTTCTTCCAGTGGTGAATAACATTGCTATGTATGTATACAAATTCCATTTGTGTCTCAGTTCTAATTTCCTTGGAGTATACCCCTACTAGTGAAATAGTTGGCTCATACCGATTTTCTAAGTTGAACTTTTTGAGGAAACACCAAACTACCTTCCAGAGTGGTTGTACCATTTTACAATCCCACTAATAGTGTATGAGTGTTCCTACCTCTCCACATCCTCTCCAACATGTTTAGTTTGCTGCCCTGCTAAGCTTTGTCACTGCTACTGGGGTGAGATGATATCTCATTGTAGTTTAGATTTGCATTTCTCTTATTACCAGTGATTCTGAGCATTTCTTCATTTGTCTGCAGGTCATCTGAATGTCTTCCTCTGTGAAAAGTTTTTCAATGTCTTTCCCCCCATTTTGTAACTGGGTTATCAGTATTTTTCTTCTGGAGACACAGTTATATTCTGTAAAATTTTGTCTTAGTTTGTCTGAGATGTTATTGCAAATGGTTTTTTCCAAGTCTGCAGGTTTTCTTTTCACCCTTTCAGAAAAAGGTTTTTATGAGCAGAGATTTAATCTTTAGAAGGTCCCAGTCATCAGTTTTATCCTCTCTATATTGTGCATTTCTGGGTATTTTTGGCAGTCTCTATATAGAATAGATGATGCCTTTAAAGTTTGGTCACTGTCTCTTATGAACTTTACAGTTTGGACTTTATTCCCAGGTCTATAATTCACCTTGAGTTGATTTTTTTGTACGGTGAGAGATGTGGATCCTGTTTAATTTTCTGCCAGTAAAAGTCCAGTTTTGCAACCACCATTTGTTGAAGAGATTGTCATTTCCCCATTTGATAGGTTTTATTTCCTTGTTGAATATCAGTTGACCATAGAAAGAGAGGTCCATTTCTGCATTCTCAAGTCTGTTCCATTGGTCTATGTGCCTGTCATTGTACTAGCACCATGCTATTTTGGTTATTACCACTGTTTAGTAGGTTTTGAGGACAGGGAGTGCCATGTCTCCCATCACAAGTTGTTTTTCAGAAGTGCTTTGCTTATTCAGGATCTCTTTCCTCTCAAAATAAATTTGACAGTTTCTTTTCCAATTTCCTTGAAAAATGAATTTGGTATTTGTATTGGGAGTGTGCTGAACATGTAGACTGCATTTGGTAGGACTGCCATTTTCACAATATTGAGTCTATTCATGAACAGAGAATATTTTTCCATTTATTTAGGTCTTTTATTGTATGTTGCAAAAATGTTCTGTAGTTTTCTTTGTACTATATTTTGTGTCTCTAATAAGGTTCATTCCTAAGTATCTTAATTTGAGGCAGGCTATTATAAATGGTTTGGAAGCAGGAATGGCATCCACTTCCTAAACAACATGTCCAGAAACTCTATGAACTTTGATAAATGTCAATAGCTTCAGGTCTTTTGTTCATAGTATCACTATGAGTCATGCTCAACTCAAAGGCAATCAACAACAATTATAAATGGTATTGCTTTGTTTATTTTCTTCTTTGATTTCTCTTTGTTACTATAGATAAACAGTACTTTAAAAAAATTCTACTAGTTTATTTACAAAATTCTAATACATTATTTT
>NW_006400281.1:74784-76217 GCF_000299155.1 Elephantulus edwardii
ATTTACAGAGACTTTGGATTTCCATGCACTCATTGTTGCATTTTTCTCCCTCTCCATCCTCCCCACCCCCCATTCACTCTTCTTTCAGAAAAGTAAAAGAAAAATTATTTCACTGTTATACAACCCCTCCTTCCTCCTGTCCACTCCACTATGCCTTAATTCTGGACTCCTGTCATGACAATAATACCTAATCATATATCGCTTTTGGACAGCTCTCTTCTTCATCTGTTTCAATGCAGTATTCATTATTTATTCCCTCTTTCTCAGTCTCCCCTCAACTCTAATGCCAGTCTTGTTTTACAACAATGGCACTATGCAATATTTGTCCTTCTGTGATTGAGATATTTCACTCAGCGTAATGTTCTCCAGGGTCATGAATTTTGTGTATTTCATGAGTTCTTTGTTTTCCAATGCAGCACAGTATTCCATTGTGTGAATATACCAGACCTTCTCTACCCATTCATTTGTTGATGGGCACTTAGGTTGTTTCCAACTCTTTGCTATTGTGAACAAAGTTACAATAGACATGGGTATGCATATAACACATTGTTTTCAAGAACAATTTCTTTCAATTTCCCTCACCCCCCCACCACTAACTTTTGTATATTGATCTTGTATTCTGCTCCCCTATTAAATTTGTTCACTAGTTCTACCAGAGTTGTCATTGTTTTGTTTTGTTTTTCTTTTTGGTTGAGTCCTTGGGGTTTTCTGTGTACACTAACATATTATCATCATATAACCACAGTTTAATAATTTCTTTGCTGATCTGGATGCCTGTTATTTCCTTCTTTGTCATATTAGAAGTGGTGACAGTGGGCGTACTTGTGTGGTCCCTGTTCACAAGGAAAATGCCTTTAGTCTTTCTCCATTGAGAATGACATTGGCTCTTGGTTTAGTGCACATACTTTTCACTATGTTGAGGTAATTCCCTTCTATTCCAATTTTTCTGAGTGTCTCTCTCTTTCTATTTTGTGAAATGATTTAAGTAGAATTGATAATAAATCTTCTCTGAATGTTTGGTGGGATTCAGCCATGGAGCCATCTGGTTCAGGACTTCTTTTGTAGGGAGTGTGTTTTTGAAATAAAATTTTTAATTTATCCTGATTTTCTAGGGGAAGTCTTTTTATGACCTGCTCAAGTTCTTTTGTGATGAGTCAGTTCCAGTGTTCTACTTCCATCCTTGTCAATCTGAGCAGGGTAAAAGTTTCAAGGAATTTGTCCATTTTCTCTGTTATTGTTGTTGTTTTGTATCGTCGAGTCGCTTGCGTCTCATAGCGACCCTATATACAACAGCCCTAAACTCCGCTCTGTCCTGTGCCAATCTCACTGTCTCTGACACTCCCATCCCAATTATCCCAGTAACTGAATCAATCCACCCCATAGAGGGCCTTCCTCTCCTGCGCTGTCCCTCCACCCTCCCAAGCATGATGTCC
>NW_006400281.1:77397-78826 GCF_000299155.1 Elephantulus edwardii
TTAACTGAAATATGTCAACTGGTATACCATCTATTCCTGGAGCCTTATTTTTTGCCATTTCCTTCAAAGTAGCCTGAACTTCTTCTTTCATCACCATAGGCTCTTGCTCATTACCAGAGTATAACTTTTCATAGTTTCCCAATATTATAGATTTCATTTCTTCTAGTTCTTTTGTGATGTCACCTCTATCATTCTTTAATCAAGTTGTGTCTTTTTTTTTCTTTTGTTAAGTTTTCCAGTGGTTTCTCAATTTTATTGACCATTTCAAAACAACAGCTCCTGCTTTTCTTGATAATTTCAAGTGTTTCTGTTTTCTCTCTCATTGATTTCAGCCCTTGTTCTTATCACTTCCTTTCTTCTAGAGGCTATAGGGTTAGATTGTTCTTTTTCTGTTTGAGGAAATTGCTGAGTATTTTGCTTCTTTCTTTGTTTTTTTATGCGTTTGCCTATTGTTATAAGGACTTCCTTTGTTGCGTCCCACAGATTTTTAAATTAAGATATTGCTCAAATGACATTCAATCGTATGTGACCTTATGTCAAATAATAGATAACATTTTAAAATACTTTATTTCTATGCAAGGTCATGTTCACCTGTAGAGGGATTATAATTTCAATATATCAGGGGGTGAGAGTGGTATACAAGTCACTCCATAATTTAATTCTTTTTAATTAAACAGAAATACTTTGACTCATAAACTCAAATAGTTAAGCATAAATATTGTATCAGTCTTCACTTCCATTAAGCCTCTCAACTAACTATGATAAACCAATACTGTTCTCTGTCAAATACTAAAATCATGGGAGGTTTTTTTAAGATAAAGCAGAGAAAGAACAATTCAAAATGAAAAGAGGTAGGGAAACACAACTAATCTGACCAAGTCATTATCAGACTAGACAGTTTATGCCAACACATTCTTGAATGAGGGGCTAGCTAGCCTTTATTTATTCATTTTAGAGATTGGTGATTATAATCCATGGAGGTAGCTTTCTCTGCCTAAGGGCATTTCAACTGCTAGAAAGTTCATCAAATTCAAATAATGTTGAAGCCTTTCCAAGTGATCCATCTCCTGATCTTATAGATGTTAGATATCTATGGGCTTTAGTGGTTTGAAAAGAGCAGCTGTGTTCTGACCCTAAGTCTTCTCTACCCTAGGCTTGCTCTCTAGAAGCCTATGACTCTGGCACAGGAAGGAAGTTTACAATGGCTGGGAGATATTTGGGTCTGAGGATCAGTGAGAAAGTAGCCAAAGGGCCTACAGCAAAGAAAACCCAAAAACAGTTTCCTGGAACTGAAAGAGAGCCTAAGCCTAACTAGAAACTTTGTTGTTGCTGTTGTTATGTGCCGTCGAGTCATTTGCGACTCATAGCGACCCTATGCACAACAGCCCTAAACCCTGCTCTATCCTGCGCCAACCGCACCGCCTCTGAC
>NW_006400281.1:79236-83486 GCF_000299155.1 Elephantulus edwardii
GAGAGGTCCCTAACAGCAGACTTTCCCATCGCGATACGCTTTTTTACTTAAAAGATAAGAGGGATCTGTTGTGCTGTATGGGGGCAGGCCTCTTGTTGGGAACCAATGAAAGCCTGATGTGGGGGTCTGCAGCCTTTTAAAATCCGTGTGGCTCTCAAGGTGAGTCTTTCTGTGCTTGATGGGGGTAGGCTCTGGATCATTTTTGGCTGGCCAGAAGCCTCTTGCTGGGAACCAATGAGAGCCTGATGTGTGGGTCTGTGGCCTTTTAAGATTCATTAAGGCCCAAGAGTCAAAGGCCAGCAAGCCTGGTTTTAATTGTTTTTGAAATTAACACTCCTAGGTTGTACAGCACTGTTCTGTCATTTCTCTGTATTGAGGTAACTTTGGATTGCTGTGATACGGAACATTGTGCCATTGCTCTGTCAAGTGCCATAATGGTTACACATGGTTGACAAATGTTTGGTAGAGTTCACAGATTAAGATAGGCTTGGAAGCAGGAGTGGCATCCACATGTTTGTGGAAACTCTATGAACTTAGAGAAAGAACAATAGTTATAGAACAAGGTTAAAATCTTTTGTTTATAGAGTCAGTACTAGATGGCAATTAACAACAACAGCAATAACATATAACCCCAAGTGTTTTCTTCCATTTTGGACTTTGATGAGTGCTGAACTCTGTAGGATGCTGATCCTATTTTGGTTGGGAATCCGTGTAGATTATTTTGTTCTTTTTATTTAAGTCTCTTGTTTAGAGTCAACAAGACCTCCAGGAGGAAACTTGCACTTAAGGCTAAGCCCTTCTATCCATTTTGGAGACTGGGTAAAGTGACTGGGTGAAGAAACGAGTGAGGGTCCCAGTTTTTTTTTTTAAGGTCCCAGTTTTAAGACAAGTTTGGAAGCAGGAGTTGCATTTACTTCCTAAACCACATGCCTCTGAAAACTCTATGAACTTGGAGAAATGATAGTTATAGAAAGGCCTCATGCCTTTTGCTCAGAGTTGCTATGAGTTGTGTGCAACTCTATAATAACAACAACAACACAACTATGGAATTATGTAAAATCTTTTAAATCAATTCTATCACCAGAAAAGACAGTTTGCTTTACTGTATTATAATAGGAGAGGGAGAGAGAGAGAAGAAAAAAAGAAAAAAAAGACAAAAAAAAAAAAAGAAATATAGTACTATCCAATACAAGTCATCTAGATCCCCTTGGTATACACATTTTATTTAAATCTACGTTCTGCAGCAAAACAACTAGCTTAACAGTGCTCAGCATGGAGAGGCATAGCCTTGAACTCAAGGATATAGACAGCTGGGCGGAACCACTTTAGAAGACCTTGTACTCCATCCTTTTATAAGGCAAATATTATGCCTTCTTTATCATTCCTTTTTGGGAGTATATAGGCAGTGTTCTCGTGCTCTAGTTCATGGAGTATTGTACTACTAACCCAAAGGCCATGTCTTTCTGTGAGTTTGAATTCCAGCAGCTCCATTGGACAAAGATGAGCAATTTCTTCCCTTGTGGTTTGTAGCCTTGGAATATCCACTGAAGGATCAGAAATGAGTCCGTTTCAACTTAACAACAATGAGTTTAATTGGATTTCTTTGTGGTTGGTTCTTGGGGACTGTTTTTTTGTTTGATTGGTTTTGCTGGAGTTTGTTTGCTCTTGGTTTTGGTTTGTTTTTGATTAGCAATGAACACTTAAACTAGGAAGAAAGATTGTATGAAGCGCAATGTAAAGGAAAGATTGTATAAAACACAGTGTGCGTGAATATAACACAATAAAATAAAAACAAAATAAAAAACTAGGATGAACAAAAAGAAGGAAAAATATTCTTTCATTTCTTACTTAAGCAAGAATTTATGAATTCCACTGACCTAACTTTTTTCCTTATAAATGTTTGTCTTTGTAATAAAAGCTGCAAGTTTTTAATTCCAAATACTTATTAGGAGTAGAAATTTGTCATTAGATTTAACATGATATATTATGACATGTTAAACATCTTCTAATTTCCTTTGTGCTATATTTTAAAACCATTTTAAGATGATTTTCATACTCAAAATGAAAGAAAATTCAAAACTTATTTAATTTTTAATTTTTTTTACTATTGAAGTAGAATCATTCTGTGCACGTTTAGTGCACTCAGTCTTTCTCATCTGGCCTAAAAAAAATTAAGTTATTTGAGAAAAAGTAGAGGGAATGATGTCTGAGCTCCAGAAGTAGCACAATGTACATAAATTTTGATGGTCCTTATAAGGGTCATTTTAGTGTATAACAAGCTTGGATGCCCTTAAAAAAGCTGTCTGTTTTGTTTAAAATATGGCTTGTGTGGTTGAAGTCCTTGATAGAGCAGACTCAAGGACATCCAGCCTGATACGAGCAAAGGTGAGGAGACAGGAGTTAAAGTGAAAGTAAAGAGTACTTTATTATAAAAGATACATTCCAGTGGGAGGAATGAGTTACTATCCTTTGAAAGAGAGGAGTAGAGGACCATGATAAAAGGTTGAAAGTATGTTCCAGAGAGCAACAGGGTCATTCTCCCTTAAAAGGGAAGTAATGGAAAAGACAACTTGGGTTATTGATTAATAGAGCTGGCTTTTTTCTTCATTTAGCTGAGCTTCTTGGCTGAGTTTGGATCAGTGGGATGTCATAGGAACTTCAAAATTTGGGGGGCAGTTTTTACTCCCATCCAATGTTCTTGACATCACTGGTTGCAATGACAGTCTCTAGTGCACTTAAAATACTAATTAGGTTGTTTATAGGGAAAGTCTTCACTACACGTCAAGCCTGTAAGACACTAAGGCCCCTGGTTTTAATTTGGTAGACTGGTCTTAGCTACTTTGATCAGTTCTTGCCTTCAACATGAGTTTAGCTACTTTGTTTAATCTTTGTTTTTATGGGTTCTTAACAGGAGTTTTTGCTTTCCTTATCTTCTTGTTCTCCCCTCTAACAATCTACCCAGCATCACCTCATTTTGCCTGACTTACCCAATTCTGACCTTAACCTTATCTTTGAGGGGGGGAATACAAATCTATTTTTGAGGGCTGCCATGTATCTAAAGTTATAAATAACCTCCTTTGTCTAAACTTACTAGATTATTGTACTAGTTTAAAGAAATAAATAGATTTAAAGAACCCAGGTAGGCTATTTTAGGCAATGGTTTAGGAAAGACTTCTCCGAGAAGTTGGTATTTGAGATAAAAAATGAGAATGAGTCAGTCAATGCAAACAGCCTGGGAATGACTATTCTAATAGAGACAATAACAAATGCAAAGGTCTTAAAGTGGGAAAGAGAATGATTTAGTTAGGAGTAGTGTATGCAAAGAGAAACTATTAGGCTAGAAAGGAGTCATATCCCTGGTGGTAGTGTGAAGGCTTTGTTGACCCTGCATGCCTTTTCTGGAGCCAAAGCCATTCCTATAGCTCATCTGTAAGGTCCTTCCACTATCACGGTACTCTCTGACTTTCAAGATCCCAGGGACTGCATGGAAACAGATGAGGGAGAAACCTGTTTAGGAGGAATATGTATGATTAGGTATTATTGTCATGACATAAGTCCAGAATGAAAGCTGCATAGTGGCGTGGACTGGGGCAAGGGGTGGGGGATGGGGTGGGAAGGATTATATAACAATTAAAGAATTTTTTTTTTTACTTTCAAAGAGAAAAGCAAATGGTGGGGGAGGTGGGCATGGAGGAAAATATGTAACAGTGAATTAATGGAAATCCAAAGCCTCTGTAAACTTTCATTAAAATTAAAAAATATCTCAGGGACTCTAGTATCTGCCATGACGCCATGACTTGATACTAATCTTCTCCTCTGGATAGGACTGGCATAGGGTGGGCAGTTCACATCAGCAGAATAGGTGCAGGAAAGGCAGGCCAAAGTAGAGACTTGTCAAGGTCTCTGGAGACTAGTAGCAGAGAAACAGGTCAGATAAATGCTATTCATAGCAGAAAAGATCAACTCCAATTTAAGGTATTCTAAGCCACATTCTTGGCACCAGCAGCCAGGAAATAAAAAAACGTATTGCGATGGGAAAGTCTGCTGTTAGGGACCACTCTAAAGTACTCAAGAGCAATGGTGTCTCTTTGGAGACGAAGGTGCGCCTGATACAGGCTATGGTCTTTGCAATCACTTGTTATACATCACAGAGCTGGACAATGACTAGGGAGGACAGAAGGAGAATTAATGCCTTTGGGCTATGGTGCTGGAGAAGAGTATTGAATGTACCATGGACTGCCAAGAAAACA
>NW_006400281.1:88496-92996 GCF_000299155.1 Elephantulus edwardii
GCAAGGAAACACTGCATGGTTCAAAATTGGGAAGGGCATACTCCAGGGATGTGTCCTATCTCCATACCTTTTCAACCTGTATGCAGAACAGATTATTCAGGGGGCTGGGCTCTATGAGGAGAAATGTGGCATCAAGATTGGTGGAAGATCTATCAAAAATCTGAGTTATGCAGAAAACACAACCGTGCTTGCTGAAACTGAGGAAAACCTGAAGCGCTTGCTGCAGAGGGTCAAGGACTGAAGCCTCCAATATGGATTGAGGCTCAATGTCAAGAAGACAAAGATTCTCACCACTTGACCAATTCGCAGCATCAGGCTGGATGGTGACGAGACTAAGATTGTTCACAGCTTTCTTTAGTTTGCTTGGCTCCACAGTCAACACTCTCGGCACCAGTATCCAGAAAATTAAAAGACATATTGCAATGGGAATGTCTGCTGTTAGGGACCACTCCAAAGTACTGAAGAGCAATGGTGTCTTTCTGGAGACTAAGGTACATCTGATACAGGCCATGGTCTTTGCTATCACTTGTTAAGCATCAGAGAGTTGGACAATGACCAAGGAGGATAGAAGGAGAATTGATGCCTTTGAGCTATGGTGCTGGAGAAGAGTATTGAGGGTACCATGGACTGCTAGAAAAACAGATTCATCCTGGATAGGGTTAAACCGGGCGGCTCCCTGGAGGCAAGGATTCTGAGGCTCCATCTAACATACTTTGGACATGTTATAAGGTGGGACCGGTCCTTGGAGAGGGACATCATGCTTGGTAGGGTGGAGGGACAGTGCAGGAGGGGAACGTAGATTTATTCAGTGACTGGGGTAATCGGGATGGGTGTGTTGGAGACAGTGTGATTGGCACAGGACAGAGCAGAGTTTAGGGTTATTGTACATAGAGTGGCTATGAGTCCCAAGCGACTTGACAACACATAACAACAACAATAACAACATATCTGTGATAAGAATCAGTGGAGAAGCTCAATATCAGCTGTTAAAACCAGTACAGTAGCTGACTGTGAAATAGACCATCAATTACTTATGTGCAAATTCAAATTAAAAGCTGAAGAAAATAAAAATAAATTCACAAACACCAAAGTAAAACCTTGAGTCTATCTCACGTAAATTTAAAAGTCATCGCCAAAATAGATTTGAGGCATTGAATACCAATGATCAAAAATTGGGTCTGTCACAGGACAGCATCAAAGATATCATTCATAAAGAGATCAAAGGCCATTACAAAGAGAAAAGAGTAAGAAATGGGTGTCAAAATAGATTCTGAAAATGGCTCTAGAGTACTGAGAAGCCAAAACAAAGGGCAAAAAAGCATAAATAATAGAAATGAACAGAAGATTTCAAAGGGCAGCTTGTGAAGACAAAGCAAGTATTATAATGGAATGTGAGAAGAACTAGAGTTGGAGAACAAAAACTCACTGAGCATTTGTCAGGTTGAAAGCACTGAAAAATAAATTCAAGCCTCAAGTTTCAATACTGGGAGATACTATGGGCAAAATCTTGAATGATCCAAGAAACATGTGAATGATAGCATGAAACACATATATGACTTTTGTATGAACATCAATATGAGATTTTTTAAAAAAACACTAAAAATATTTAAATAAAGAAGGAAGAATATAAAAAAGAACTGGTTGACACTGAAAAAATTTCAGGAAGTCGTATATGAACAAGAGTCAATGGTAATAAAGGAAAAAGTTTAAGCTGCATTGAAGGCACTGGCAAAATATAGGGTCCCAGGAATCGATGAGATACCAATAGACAAGTTTCAACTAACAGATGTGCCCCTGGATGTGCTTAGCAGTGTATGCCAGAAAATTTGGAGGACAACTACAGGGCTAACCAATCGTAAGATATCCATAATTGTTCCCATTCTCAAGAAAGATGATACACAGAGTGTGGAAATTAGCAAACAATATAACTAATATTGCATGCAAGCAAAATACTGTTGAAGATCATCCAAAAATGGCTAGAATAGTACAGTGACAGAACTGTGACAGAACAGATGTTCAAGCAGGATTTAGAAGAGGCCATGGCACAAGGAATAACATTCTTGATGTCAGATAGATCAGCTGACAGAGAATACCAGAAAAATATTTGTGTTTTATCAACTATGCAAAAGCATTTGACTATGTGGATCACATTAAAATATGGCTAACACTGAGAAGAATGTGACTCCCAGAAAATTTAACTGTGATCATACAAAATGTTTACCTAGGCCAAAAAGCAAACATAAAGGGAATATTACACAGAAAGATGTGCATCCGGGTCATATCCTTTCTCCATGCCTTTTAAGCTGTATGCTGAACAAATCAAACAAGAAGCTGAATGTTATAAAGAAGAGTGTGGTATCAGAATTGAAAGAAGAATCATCAACAATCTGAATTTTGCATATAACATAACTTTGCTTTCAGAAACTGAGGAGGACTTGGTATACTTGATGCCGAAGTTCAAATACTACAGTCTTCAATATGGATTGCATCTCAACATCAAGAAGACAAAAATCCTCATCACTTGACCGATAGACAATATCATGATGGATAGAGAAAATATTGAAATTGTCAATGATTTCATCTTACTTGGATCTACAATCAACACCTTTGATAAAATAGTCAGGAGATCAGGAGATTCATTTCTTTGGGCAAGTCTGCTGTTAGGTAGTAAATCGTATGTGATAAGATTGCTCAACTTTCTCCTGAGTGAATTCAAACTAACTGGGTTGACAGCACAACTCCAACCTGTCTAAACTATAAAGGATAAATAATGTCAATTTGAAGACTAAAGTGTACCTCTTTCAGGCCATAGTCTTTTCCATCACTTGCCATACATCTGAGGCTTGACAATGACTGAGGATAACAGAAAAAAGAGTTGATGCGTTTGAGTTGTGGTGTTGGAGAAGAGTATTGAATATCCCATTAACTGTCAAAACAACAGGTTTATCCTGGAGAGGGTGAAGCCAGAATGTTCCCTGGAGTCAAGGATTCTGAAGCTTTGTCTGACATAGTTTGGGCATGTTGCAAGGAGGGACAGGTCCTTGGAGAGGGACATCATGTTTGGGAGAGTGGAGGGACAGCACAGGAGAGGAAGACCCTCGATGAGATGGATTGATTCTGTGAGTGGAGTGGTGGGAATGAATGTGTTTGAGACAGCGATGTTGGCACATGATAGAACAGCGTTTAGGGCTTTTGTACATAGCTATGAGTCACAAACGACTCAATAGCACACAACAACAACAACAGTTACTGTTGAGTGAACACTGACTCATGGTCACCTCATGAGTGTCAGAATAGTGATTTGTATATCTGTTATTGCTGTGTACCTATTCATAGCTGACTCTCTAGCAGGTTTTCAGAGGTGGTAATTGTATGCAATGAAATTGCTAAACTTTCTCCTGTGGAGCAGCTGGTGAATACAAACTACCTGTCTTTGGGTTGACAGCACAACTCCTTACCACCAGGCCATCAGAGCTAAAGTTTATCTACCCTCTCAATTATAATCATCTTTCATAACATAATCTTTGGCCTCAGGGCAAGACAATAACATGAAATCATCTTCCCCAGACCCCAGAAAGTAGCCCAACCGTGGAACCAGGGGGCGATGGATGTAGCATTCCTCTCAAAGCCAGCTCTGCGAGGCAGCTGTTCCTCCTGAAACCATCGGACAATGACTGCTCTGGAAACAGGACGCAGAGGGCGTTCCCATGCTCTGCTGGGGAGAGAGAAGAAGGAAGAAAGACTTTGGTGAGAAGGATAAACACAACCTCCACATTCACAATTGAAGAAAGGATTAAATGAGTTTGGCTGTTTAAAGGCATTTTGCAGATTATAATATGCCAGCTATCATATAAATAATATAATATTTCCTTTCCTGCCCCTTCCCATATCTGCCAACGTTATCATTTGTTTTGTAAAAAACCTAATCGATTAAAAAGACAAGACAGGAGAGAATGTCTGATGAAGAAAAGGATATTTTTATGTTTTTTCAAATGTTTCCCCCAGTAAGTAATTTTTCCACATTTTTTTCATCACAAATATTTTAATAGTGCTTGTGTCTGAACTGTGGTTCTTGAAAGTTCTCAGAGGATGAGAAACTTGCTGTATTTCAGCTACACTAAAATGAAGCAGTGTAAGGATTCAACAGCAACAATGCATAACAGGCACCCAACAGTGATTCGTTAAATTAATAAATTGTACATTGACGCAACCCTGCTTGCTGAAACTGAGGAGGACCTGAGGCACTTGCTGCAGAATATCAAGGACTACAGCCTCCTATATGGACTGAAGCTAAATGTCAAGAAAACAAAGATTCTAACCAGTGGGCCAATTGGCAGCATCAGCACAGATGGTGAGGAGATTGATATAGTTAACAGTTTTAATTTGCTTGGCTCCACAGTCAACACTCTTGGTAACAACAGCCAGGAAATCAGGAGACGAATTGCATTGGGAAAGTCGGCTGTGAGGGACCTCTCAAGAGTACTGAAGAGCAACGATGTC
>NW_006400281.1:93096-95523 GCF_000299155.1 Elephantulus edwardii
AGTGCAGGAGGGGAAGACCCTCTATGAGGTGGATTGATTCAGTGACTGGGGTAATTGGGATGGGTGTGTCAGAGGCAATGCGATAGGCACAGGATAGAGCAGGGTTTAGGGTTGTTGTACATAGGGTCGCTATGAGTCACAAATGACTCGACAGCACATAACAATCACAACAAGCAAACCTAAGCTTGCAATCAATGATAAAGTACTGAAAATCTAATATTTTATAATATTTAAACAATAGTTGTTATTGTTATGTGCCATTGAGTCACTTGTGACTCACAGTGACCCTATGGATAATAGCTCTGAACCTTGCTCTATCCTGAACAAATCTGACTGTCTCTGATACACATACCCTCATTATCCCATTTTTGTGTAAATCCATCTCATCCAGGGTCTTCCTCTCCTGCACTGTCTCTCAACCCTTCCAAGCATGATATTCTTCCCAAAACGACTGGACCCTCCTGGCTACATGCCCAAAGTATGTGAAACAAAGTCTCAAAATCCTTGCCTCCAAGGAACAATTTGGTTTCACTTTCTCCAAGACAGACCTGTTAGTTCTCTTGGCAGTCCATGTTATGTTCCAAACTCTTCTCCAGCACCAGAGCTCAAAGGCATCAATTCTTCTGTCATCCTTGGTAATTGTCCAGCTCTATGATGCACAGCAAGTAATCATGAAGAGCATGGTCTGGATCTGGCACATGTTAGTTAGTCTGGAGACCGACATTCTTGCTCTTGATTTCTGTTCTTTAAATACTTTATCAGTTTAAAGGAGCACTTTGTATGACCTCTTTGTTGCTGTTGTGTACCGTAGAGTTGGAATGTATCCATAGCTGACCCTCCAGTGGGTTTTCAGAGGGAGTTAATCACACAAGAGGAGATTGCCCATCCTTCTCCCGCAGAGCAGTTGGTGGCTTTGAACTGCATGCCTTTGGGATTGCAGTGCAACTTCTTGCCATTAGGCCACCAGAGCTCATTTTGGAGCAAATAGATGGAAAAATAGAAGACTAATTCCTAAATTAGTAGATACTAAATTTCACAATATCTTAAGCTAGAAGTAAAACTAATACTTCTTTTTATAACTGTTTAAAAGGAAGAGAGTTTTTGTTTCTTGATCTTTCTCTCTTGTACTCTTGGCTAATTGATTGACTTCTTTATCAAACTTTGAGGCCTTTTCAAGAATGTTTACTCATTTGTCCAGTCATATAAAAGAACTCTCTAAGGAAAGCTTTTCTTTATCTTACCCAGTAAACTACAGCTGAGACGTACTTGCCTTAAAACCTATATCCTACACTTGGGAATTACTCCCTTTTGGTCATAAAATATTGGATGGAACCAGCTATATTGTGTCCTAGGAAAGCCTAGAACTATCACTAGGTTTGAACATCTGGACATGCGAAAGTACTGGGGAAATTCTCACTTGTTCATTGTCCATGTCCCCACTATGTAAGACCCCATTGCTACTGACAAGAAGAAGAAATTATGAGAAGCTCATATGTCTCTCATATTGCATGTATATAAACAAAATTTTTCTGTCCTGACTCCTGTGTCCAAGGGCTTTTTGCCAGTGTGAGGCAGAACTCTTACTCTGATAACAAGTTGAACATTGATGAGGGAAGGAAGACTTAGGTTGCAAAGCCAGGTTAATTCACAAAATACAGTTTATCCAGAAAAGATCAACAGTCACAATCAGGTCAATTTGCTAGAGGGCAAGATGTATGAAACTGATAAATAACTCAGGCAAGTTCACCTAGAGAAGTGATCTCCAGCAATTATGCCAGCAGTCTGGAGACACATGCATGAGTAGACCCAGCCAACATGACCTGAGCCTGTCCTGGACAAAACATACTGCCCAGCTGATATACAGACTCATGAATGAATAGTAAAGGATTAATGTTTTAAGTGTCTTGGTTGAGGAGTATTTGTCATGTGATAATAACTGATTGACAAAATTTTTGGCAGCCAGTAGCCACTACTACTTCCTGACAGCAAGTCTCTTCTGATGCCACAAGCATGTCCCTTGTTCAAGGTCTTTACATGTTCAGATCACTGCACTGGGTCATGAGCCTGGTAATACATTCTTAATCTAGTCCATTGACATCTCTACTGTCCTTATGAAATACCCTCTCATTTACACACGATCTCACATGGTAGACTAGACAGGAATTAGATTGACTATAGCCTCCAATATGGATTGAGGCTCAATGTCAAGAAGACAAAGATTCTCACCACTGGACCAATTGGCAGCATTAGGATGGAAGGTGAAGAGGTTGAGATTGTTCACAGCTTTAGTTTGCTTGGCTCCACAGTCAACAGTCTCGGCACCAGTAGCCAGGAAATTAAAAGGTGCATTGCCATGGGAAAGTCTGCTGTTAGGGACCTCTCTAAAGTACTGAAGAGTAATGGTGTCTCTCTGGAGACTAAGGTGCA
>NW_006400281.1:101484-125688 GCF_000299155.1 Elephantulus edwardii
GCTAGAGAAGAGTGTTGAATATACCATGAACTGCTAGGAGAACAAACAGGTTTGTCCTGGAGAGGGTGAAGCCAGAGTTTTCCCTGGAGTCAAGGAATCTGAAGCTTCATCTGACATACTTTGGTCATGTTGCAAGGAGGGACTGGTCCTTGGAGAGGGACATCATGTTTGGCAGAGTAGAGGGGAAGCGAAGGAGAGGAAGAACTTTGGTGAGATGGATCGATTCTGTGACTGGAGCAGTGGGAATAAGTGCGTTTGAGATGGCTAGGTTGGCACAGGATAGAACAGCATTTAGAGCTCTTGTACATAGAGTCGCTATGAGTCGCAAGTGACTCGATGGCACACAGCAACAACACTGCATTAAATTATTACATAAAATTCGGGATCTAAGGAACATAAAGGCCCTGGGATCACTTCAGATAATTATAGCCTTTTCACTGCTTTCCAAGGGAATCACAAGAACCTGGTAAATTCTTGTTCTACAATTGTTATCTACTTAATGGTGAGGCATATCTGGTTTAGTGGTAGAAATCTCACCCTGTCAGTGGTGATTTCCATGTTGTTGTAATGCCGAACAAATTTCACTGGAGCTTCCACACTAAGAGTAGGAAGGTCAGCCTTGGGACTTACTTCCAAATCTTAACGAGTGAAAATGCTATGAACCACAATGGTTTGGTCCTGCTGCACATGGCTGTGAGTCAGTGCTGGCTAGAAAACAGTCAACAATAGCATCCATGAGTGGTATTTAGAATGCACCATTCTCCACCAGATGCTCTGCCGGGGAAGGAGGGACAATCTCCTCCTGTACCAGTCAGATCTGATTTGACGGTACACTCACACAAAAATAAAAAAAAATTAAAAAAAATAAAAGAACGCACCATTGTTGTCGCGGTTTAAAAGAAAAAATGCCAGCTATCACCTTATGGATAGCTTATCCCATTACAGAATCTGTTTGTACTGTAATAAACTCTTTGATCATAAGCTTCCTTGAAAGCCCCAGAATTAATCCATTTGGCCTTTTTAAAATTTGTTTCTAATTAATTCAACTATTGTTGTTGTTAGATGCCCTCTAGTTGGGCACAACTCAACATAAAGACCCTATGTACAACAGATCTGAACTTTATCCTATCCCATGCCATCATCTCTGCTGATCATCATTTCAAAAATCTGATCCATTATGCACTACATCATTAACTGTTGAGGAGGGAAAACATTCTCTCATTTCTAGGACTCATACTTCTCAGAAGACAAGAGGTTATCAATAGCAAAGGAAATTGATATATGTTCATCCATCTGTGTTGAAGCAGAGAATTTAACTCATTGAATATATATGTTCAGTAGGGTTCTCCAGGGAGCCAAGGGACCAAAATGTTCCTTTCATGCACCCAGAACACCCTCCTATCAGCAGTATATCTCCAATACTCCACATAACCATGAAGGAGTTTGCTAGTCAAGGTCAGCCTGTAGAGCTGAAAATAGTGCAGGTATAAGCATATAGCCCCTAAGGCAGCCATTTGCAGTCCCTGGTCCCCAGTCCTTCTCAGTGTCTCACTGGAGGTCCAGCACTCCTGATTATTATAGCAACCAGCTCAGAGTCAAGCCTATACCAAGGCCATTTGTAACTCAATAACCATTTAGTTATTGGCCTCTTCTTAAAAATACAAGTAGAGGGAGCTCTGGTGGCCTAGTGGCAAGAAGCTGCACTGCAATCCTAGAGGTGTGTGGTTCAAAACCACCAGATGCTCTGCTGGAGAAGGAGGGACAATCTCCTCCTGTACCAGTCAGATCCGATTTGACGGTACACACACACAAAAAAAATAATAATAAAAAAATAAAAAATTTTAAAAAATGCAAGTAGATAATAAATACTGCATTGGAACAGATGCAGGGGAAAAAACTGTCTGAAAGGAATATTTAATAGACTTCGTGAAACAAATTATAGTATATCCCTACAATGGAAATCACGTAACTGTAAACAAAATTAAACAAATAAATTAAGGGATTCTAAAGCTTTGTCTGACATACTTTGAAAATGTTGCAAAGTGGAATCAGTCCTTGGAGAGGGACTACATGCTTGGAAGGGTTGAAGGGCAACACATGAGAGGAAAATCCTCGATGAGAAGAATTGATTCAGTGACTGGGATTATGGAGGTAGGTATGACAGAGATAATAATATTGGCACAGGATAAAGCAGGGTTTAGGGCTGTTGTATGCAGGGTTGCTATGAGTCACAGGTGACTCAAAGGAGTGTAACAACAACAATAACAATAGTTGATAATAAAAAGACCTTAAAAATGCAACTAAATGAGATAAAAATCAAAGTGCAGAATTACACAAAAGGAAAAGAAGCGAAATAGGACGTCAAGTCCATAATTACAAAAAGAAACTTTGGGACTTAAAGAAAAATGAAGTACTGATGCATGTGTCACAACATGGATAAAATTCTAAACATACTGAGTAAAATGAGTCAAATAAGCAAAAGGGAAAATATCATCCCATCTGAAAGAAACAAGCAAATATGCTAATATAAAAATTTATTAGTGCTTACCATTAGGGGAGATAATGGAGAATGTTTGTTATGAAGCATGAGATGATATTAATGGTGATGTAATGATGTAGGAAAAGGATAAGAAGAATGGGTACACAAATAATGTAATCAATGTCACTGAATGTGTACAAATTGTTGTGATGCCTTGCTCACAAAAGAACAAAAAACTGAATGACTATAAGAGAAACTAAGCTTAGCGGTTATCTATGGGGAGAGGGGATTGAGAAGATGCAGGTCAAGATGGGCAGTCCCATCATTTCTGTGTTTATGCTTCATAATTTTGGATACATAAAAATGAAGACAGTAGGAGGGAGAGAATTAGGACAATCTCCCTAGGCTGGGGCAAAGAGAAAGGGTTATGCATAATTCCAAACTCAGTTGAAGCAAAGTTCAGATTAGGCGAGGTTAGGAAGCTGGAAGTGCTCATTCATCAACCCTGGGATATCATCAAGCCCAGCAATGATGAAGAGAGAAAGGAAGACAAAAGTTTGAGGCTTCAAACAAGTGGAAAGTGGAGGCAGGCCTCTGTGACTGCTGTCTCTGAGTGGTCTGACTTTTGTGAAAGATCACTTCAGCATCCTTGCCAAACCTTTCCCCTTCATCTTCCATGGCAAGCATATGTTAGAATACTCTAGATTTCAGCCTCTAGTGAATCTACAAATCCTTTAGAATCAACATGATTACAAAGAGCAATAAGTTCTCCTCTTGGGGTCCTGCACCATGTTTAAGCTGTTTAAAGTCTTTGAAACTCAACATCGTCTCCTCAAAGTTATACAGTATTTTTCAAAATCATTGCTCCTGAGTTGTTGCCTAGTATTCCATCATGTGAATGTACACAATTTCTCAATAAATTCAATTGTGGTAGTACATTTGGGCTATTTCCATGTTAAGATTTATGCTGAGTGAACTAACTCAGTCTCATAAGGACACATTCTGCATTAGACCATTAGTGTAAAAACAGAAGGATAACTAGTAAAATGTGTATAGGGGTTCAAGTGGGGAAGGAGTGGGAGTAGAGGGGTGAGGGTGGGTAGGGAGGAAATCACAGAGTCAAACAATTTGGTAGGTAGAGGGAATAGGTAAAGGACAAGGGAAAGATTTCACCAGGACCTAAAAAGATAGGGTAATGGTGAGCATAGTTAAGTGATGATTAATTTTATAAAATATGGCACTGCAACATCACATTGCCCTGTACCCAATCAATTCACTCTGTACCTGTCTTAAAAATTTCTAAGTGTGGCTTGGACTGCTCTCTTGCCTAGAGCACTACACCTTGGTCCTATTGCCGGTATCCCTCCTTCAACTGGAGGCCCTTGCACCACTGCCTGGACCCCCAAACTCACTGCCTGGAGGACCTTGCCCCATCACCTGGATGCTTCCGCCCACCAACTGGAAGCCTGACCCCAAGGCCTGGAGGATATTTTTCCATCATGTGGAGGACCTGACCCCAATGTCTGAATGTCCCAGCTCTGAATGCCTGGAGGATGACACACTGCTGCCCCTCTGGACTACACCAGGGACATCAGTACCACAGGTGAACCCATTTAATTTCCTACCCCCTCCCAAAGCCTGAGCTGCCTTTAGCACCAGGCACCTTGGACTGGACAAGCCACAGCAGTTACCTGATGGAGGAGGCTGTTAATTCATAGACCATATTTCTCCTCAACTGAAGCAAGTCTTCCCTTGAATCAAAAGTTCAGAGAGAAAATCAAGCAGGGTAGCTGTCCTGCCTTCCTCTGTGGCATTGACTTTCTGAGCCAAAGCATTCAGACCAAAAGCCTGCTAAGGCCTGAGACATGAAAAACTCTATAACAGCAATGTCACAGAAGTAGACTACCTCATACCCTATACAAACCCAAAATAGGTGTCACCAAGAAAAGTGACAAAGTATCAATGGATTTTCTGAAGCCATAAAGTCTGATGGAAATTTCTGACACAGAATTCAAAAGAACAATTATTGAATATTTTCAGTGGGTGAAAGACAAACTTAAAGAATTACAGGACACTGCAAGCAAAAAACAAGAGCAACATTAAAAAACAACAACAAACAAACAACAAGAAAATCCAATCCAAAACAATGTCGATAAAACAAATGAGGCATTAGAGGCTCTGAAAAAAGAAGAAAGCATAATCCAGGATGTGAGGACCAATGCTTCAGATGCTGTCAACATGTTGGAGAGATATATAAACAGAGCTAAAGAGATGGGACACAGAACCAGTGAAATAGAAGATAGAATTGTCACAACTGATCTGCAAGAACAAAAAGTAGAATGAAAAATGAAGGAAAATGAAGAACGCCTAAAAATAATGTGGAACACCATCAAGAGGAATAACATGCTAATCAGAATCCTAGAACAGTAAGAAGCAAGTAAAGGCACCAAAAATGTTGTGGAAGAATTACTAGAAGAAAGGTTTCCAGGCATAATGAAGAATGAGAGAGTCTATATTCAAGAAGCTGAGTGAACACCATCTAGAATAGACCCCAAAAGAAAACACCAAGGCATATCATAGTCAAATTTGCCAGAAGCAAATATAAGGAGAGAATTCTGAAGGCAGCCAGCAAGAAACAAAGAGTTACCTATAAGGGAAAACAAATAAAATTAAGTGCTGATTTCTCAACAGAAACCAAGTGAGCAAGAAGACAGTGGAATGACAAATATTGAACAGTCAAAGAACACAACTGTTAACCAAGAATCCTGTACCCAGAAAAACTGCCCTTCAAATATGAAGAAGAGATCATGTTATTCTCAGAAAAGTAGACTCTAAGGGAGTTTGTAAAAATAAGACCAGCATTACAGAAAAACATTGAGGGACGTCCTCCTTACAGAGGTACCACAGAAAGCAGGATGAATGAAGGTAACCAGCAACAACATCAAAAAGAACTAAAAAAACCTCAATAGCAATAAAACCTTACCTTAAAACAATCACACTGAATGTGAATGGTTTAAATGCACCACTGAAGAGAAAAAGAGTGGCAGATTGGATACAAGAAACACACCTGAAAAATGAAAATAAAGGAAAAACTAAATCTAAAATGCTGGGGGGAAACATACCAACCAAATAGCAACCAGAAAAAAGCAACAGTAGCAAAGTTAATCACTGATAAAATTTATTTCCATGCAAATACCATCAGAAAGGACAAGGAAGGTCACTACATAATGCTTAAAGTGTTAATAGAACAAGAGAACATAACAATAATAAATAACTATGCACCAAATGACAGAGCAGCAAAATGTACAAAGCAAACATTAACAAAACTGAAAAAGGAAATAGACAACACTACTACAGTAGTTGGAGACTTCAATATACTACTCTCAAGAAAAGATAGAACTATCAGAAAGAAACTAAAAAAAGTTACTGAAGAATTGAACATACAGGTACAGAACTATGAGTTTCAGCAGGCAGCGGGGCAGTGGATCCTTTGAAAACTTAGATTTTGGTGGGAGGCCTCTGAGGAGAGACCGGGGCCAGCAATGAACTCCCAAAAAGCACAGTATACCTTCTTCTCCAAAGTGAATGGAACATTCTCTAGAATAGATCACATTCTAGGTCACAAGGCAAGCATCAGTAGATTCAAAAACATGGAAATAATACAAAGCATATTCTCAGACCACAATGCTTCAAAATAAGAAATTAATAACAAGAAGATAAAGGAGGGGAATAAAAACCATACATTTGGAAACTGAACAACACTTTGCTTGAATATGAGTGGGTAAAGGAAGAAATTTTAAAAAATGAAATTAAAAAGCTTATTGTAACAAATGACAATGAAAACACAACGTCACAAACCCTTTGGAAAACAGCCAAGGCAGTAATCTGAGGTCAATTTATAAACATAAACAAACACATCAAAAGTCAAGGAAAAAATGATCATTGATACAGAACAGCAAGAAAGGCCAACATTTTCTAAAAAACCTGAAATTACATAAATTAGGGCAGAAATAAATGAAATAGGAAACAGAAGAACAATTGAAACTGGTTTTTAAAAAGGTAAAAAAAAATCGGCAAAGCATTAGCAATATTAACAAAGGAAAAGAAATAAAAGACACAAATAAACCAAATAAGAGGTAAAAGGATCAATGTCACAAAAGAACCAACTAAAATAAAAAAATTAACAATGGAATATTATGAAAAAGTATACTCAAATAAATATGAAAACCTAGAGGAAATGGACAAATACTTAGAAACTCACCACCTACCTACACTGACACAGACCGAAACTGAACACCTGAACAGACCCATTACAAAAGAAGAAATTAAACAAGTAATAAAATAACTTCAAAACAAAACAAACAACAACAACAAAAACACAAACCTTGGACCAAATGGTTTTACAAGTGAATTTTATCAAACATTCAGAGAAAATCTGTCAACAATTCTACATAAACTATTTCAGAAAATAGAAAAAGATGGAATTCTTCCAGATTTGTTCTATGAAGCAAAATTATCCTTGATACCTAAGTCAGGTAAAAACTCCACTAAAATAGAAAACTGTAGACCAATGTCTCTCATGATAATAGATGGAAAAATCCTGAATAAAATACTGGCCAAAAGAATCCAATGATATATAAAAAGATAATTTACCATGACCAAGTGGGATTTATAACAAGTATGCAAAGATGGTTCGACATAAGAAAAACAATTATTGTAATTCATCATATAAACAGAGCAAAGAACAAAAATCACATGATCCTCTCAATTGATGCAGAAAAGGCCTTTGACAAAATCCAACACCCTTTCCTGATTAAAACACTCAACAAAATAGGAATAGAGGGAAATTTCTTCAACATCGTAAAAAAGTATTTAGGCAAACCCAAGAGCCATTGTTCTCAATGAAGAGAGATTAAAGGCAGTCCCTTTGTGAACAGGAACTAGGCAAGGATGCCCACTATCACCTCTCCTATCCAACATAGTATTGGAAATCTTAGTGATAGCAATAGGACAAGAGAAGGAAATAAGAGGTATCCAAATTGGAAAAGAGGAAGTAAAATTATCTCTATATGCAGATGATATCTAAAGACTCAGTGAGAAAACTACTGGACATAGTTGACCAATTCAGCAAAGTGGCAGGATACAAAATCAACATACAAAAATCAATTAGATTTCACTACAGTGTTCAAAGAGAACTGGAGCTAAGAAAAACAATACTCTTCACAATAGCTAATCACAAGATTGAATAGTTGGAAATAAATCTAACTAGAAACACAAAGAACACATTAAAAGAAAATTACAAAACATTACTCCAAGAAGCAAAAAGAGACCTGGAGAAATGGAAGAATATACCATGCTCTTGGATAGGAAGACTCAATATTGCGAAAATTACAATTCTACCAAAGGCAACCTACAAGTTCAATGCAATTGCAATACAAATACCCATTTCATTCTTTAAAGAAATGGAAAAGGCAATACATTTTCAATTTCGTCTGGAACAGAAAGAGAACCTAAATAAGAAAAGCACCCCTCAAAAAAAAAAAAAAGAGAGAGAAACATGGTGCAAGGCATCTCGCTCCCTAATTTCAAATCCTACACACAGGCGTGGTGGTTAAGATAACATGGTACTGGTACTGTGACAGGCATAGATCAATATAATAAAATTGAGATGTAAGAAATTAGCTAATCTACAGATAGTCAAATTATTTTTTACAAGATGAAATCAGTCAAGTTCAGAAATGACAGCCTCTTTAACAAATATTGCTATTGTAATGTGTCATCAAGTCACCTGCAACTCATAGCGACCCTATGTACAACAGCCCTAAACCCTGCTCTATCCTGTGCCAACCTCATTGTCTCCAACATACCTATCCCGTTTACTCCAGTCACTGATTCAATATACCTCATAGAGGGTTTTCCTCTCTTGCACTGTCCCTCTACCCTCCCAAGCATGGCATCTTTCTCCGAGGATTGCTCCCTCCTTGCAACATGTCCAAAGTATGTCAGATGAAGCTTCAGAATCCTTGTCTCCAAAGAGAAGCCTGTTTTAACCTTCTCTAAACATACCTGTTCATTTTCTTAGCTCAAAGGCATCAATTCTCCTTCTATCCTCCCTCGTCATTGTTCAGCTCTCTGATGCACAGCAAGTGATTGCAAAGACCATGGCCTGTATCAGGTGCACTTTAGTCTCCAGAGTGACACCATTACTCTTCAGTATTTTGGAGAGATCCCTAACAGCAGAATTCCCCATTGCAATGTGTCTTTTAATTCCCTGGCTGCTGGTGCCAAAAGTGTTGAGTGTGGAGCCAACTAAAGCTATTAACAATCTCAAATAGTATTGGAAAAATTGGAAAACTATCTGCAGAAAATTCAAGCAAGACCCACGACTCATACCATACACAAAAACCAACTCAAAGTAGATCAAGGACCTAGAAGTAAAACCAAGCATTATAAACATCATCAGAGAAAATCTTGGAAGAATGCTAGAAGCCCTAATCCACAAAATGAATAGTCTTCCAAGCATCCTGAAAAACCTATAACCAGGACAATGAGATAGTCTAAGAATCAAATATCTATGCATATCCAAAGACTTCTCCAACAGGGTAAAAATGAAGACACAGACTGGGGGGGGGGGAATGTGGTAATGACATGTCTCATAAGGGACTTATATCTAGATATACAGAATACTAAATTTTATACTTATATTTATATTCTAGACTTACAGCGAGAATTTATAGGATACTTGAGCATCACAATAAGTTAAAGGCATACAAATCAAGTGCAAAATAGGCACAGATTATGAACAGACATTTCACCAAAGTATACATTCAGATGGCGAACAAACACATGAAGAAATGTTCAAAATCCGTAGCTTTAAGAGAGATGCAAATCAGGACAACTATGAGATATCATCTCATTCCAGTAATAATAGCAAAGTTCAACAGAGCAGCGCACAAATGCTGGTGAGGTTGTGGAGAAATTTCCCAATTTCCTTATTCACTGTTGGCAAGTGTGTAAAATGGTGCAACCACTATGGAAGGCAGTATGGTGCTTCACCAAAAATTTGGAAATAGAAATACCATTTGACCCAGCAATTTCAATATTTTAAGCCTGAATTAATGTTATCAGATAAACCATCAACAGTGTTCTGTAACAACTGTAACTCCACACATCTGTCAAGCAGACTAGCAAATAACAAATTACCGTAATCCTTCCAGATAAAAGAGAGTTAATTACCATTTAACATACCCTTCTTTCAAAATTTTTCCTTTTTTGTTTTGTTAATCAGGCATACTAATCTTGGAATTCTGTGAATATAATGAAAGAACATTTTGAGGGAAGATTTTAAATGTTTTTTTTCCACCAAGAACGTCTGAGGTATTTGTTACGTAGAAACACTTTGCAGAAGGTGTGCTTTGTAAAATAAATTTTAAAAAACCCTAACACACATTAACACTGTGATTTTCAAATTACCTTAAAAATATTCTTTCATAAAAATGCAGCATCACACCACAACAAGATATTGGTAAAAAAATCAATATATATATTTATAATCCAATAGATTATCGGTAAATAATCCAATAGAAAAATGGGCACATAATATGAACAGACACTTCACCAAAGAAGACATTCAGATGGCTAACAAGCACATGAAGAAATACTCAAAATCCCTAGCTCTAACAGATATGCAAATCAAAACAACCATGAGATATCATCTCACCCCAGTCAGAATAGCAAAATTTAAAAGAACAGCAAGCAACAGATGCTGGTGAGGTTGTGGAGAAACTGGAACCCTTATTCACTGTTGGTGGAAGTATAAAATGGTGCAACCACTGTGGAAGGCAGTATGGCGCTTTCTCAAAAAGTTGCAAATAGAGATACCATTTGACCCAGAAATTCCACTACTGGTAATATACCCCAGAGAGACCATAACTGCCATCCAAGCAGATATATGCACACCCATGTTTATTGCGGCTTTGTTCACAATAGCAAGGAGTTGGAAACAACCTAAGTGCCCATCAACAAACGAATGGATAGAGAAGTTGTGGTATATTCACTCAATGGAATACTATGGTGCATTGAAAAACAAGGAACACATGCAATATTATTCAAAATGGGTGACCCTGGAGGACATTATGCTGAGTGAAGTATCTCAGTTACAAAAGGACAATTACTGCATGATGCCACTGTTGTAAAACAGGACTGACATTGGGGTTGGGGGGAGACTGAGAAAGATGTATATTGCATTAAAACAGATGAGGGAGAAAACTGTTTAAAAGGGATATGTGATTAGGTATTTTTGTCATGACAGAAGTCCAGAGCGAAGGCTCCATAGAAGAGGGGACCTTAGGGAGGGTTTGTAAAACAACAAAAGAATTTTTCTTTTACTTTTCCAAGAGGGTAGTATACTTGGGGGGAGGGGTGGGCAGGGAGAAAAGTACAACAATGAATGAATGGAAATACAAAGTCTCTGCAAATTTTCATTGAAATTAATAAAAAAATTTTAAAAATGGAGCATCACAATGTTGTTTTGCAGGGAACAGGAATGCTTTGCTAAATGTTAATGAAAACGTATGTGTAAAATTGGTGAATAATATATAAGCAATGTGTGAGCATCAGTAATTAGGATGATAGTTCTTAGGACTCAGAGGCTCACTGCTAAATACTCAGACTGATTAAAGAATTCTTAAATTAATTAAGAACAAGTGCTGGTGGCGTAGTGTGTACCACGTTGGGCAGCTGACCAAAAGTCTTGAATCTACCAGCTGGAAAGATACTCTAAATAAACCAGAACTGCCACCCAAGCAGATATATGCACACCCATGTTTGTTGCTACTTCGTTCACAATAGCAAAGAGTTGGAAAAAATCCAAGTGTCCATCAAAATACAAATGGATAGATAAGCTGTGGTATATTCACAATGGAATATTATGCAGCACTGAAAAACAAGCAACTCATAAAATGTTATACAGCATGGGTGATCCTGGAGGACATTATGCTGAGTGAAATACCTCAGTTACAAAAGGACAAACATTGCATAATGTCACTGTACTGCATTGAAAAAGATGAGGGAAAAAACTGTTTAAAAGGAATATATGAATGGGTATTATTTGCATGACAACAATCCAGAATAAGAGCTGCATAGCAAAGTGGACTGGGGTGAGCTGGTGTGTGTGTGCGAGGGAGTAGAGAAAATTGTGCAACAATGAAAAAAAATTTTTTCCAAAGAAAAAAGTGAACTGAGTGGGGGGTATGGAGAAAAAAAAATGCAACAATAAATTAATGGAAATCCAAGTTCTCTGTAAACTTCCATTAAAATCTCAATTAAAAAAATAAAGTAAAAAAAAAAAACCACTGAAGCACAATGTGAATGACAGAAAGTGTGAAATACAATGTATGTGAATTTTGCATGCAAACCAATATTAAATATTTTAAAAAAAACAAAAACAAACACCACAACCTGAGAGTCTGTAGACTTCTAAGAGCCTCCAATTCTGTGCAAATGTTTTTGAGCATTCATACTTGCACTGGGAACAGGGGAAGGAAGCGTTCACAGCATTCTTCAGATTCTCTTAGCTGTCCTTGATTCCAAAAAGGCTAAGAGTTCCTAAACTTGAGTATTACAGAAATATGAAATTGTGA
Source organism: Elephantulus edwardii (assembly GCF_000299155.1). Lineage (NCBI taxonomy): Eukaryota > Metazoa > Chordata > Mammalia > Macroscelidea > Macroscelididae > Elephantulus > Elephantulus edwardii. Next base: position 113,605 of record NW_006400281.1, read on the forward strand.
GCCCCCCTCTTCTCCCACCTCTAGCCTTCATTATACAGACTGGGAAACAAAACCCAAACAGGAGAAAGGATAAATCTAAAATTTTACAGCAAGTTGAGGACTGAACTCAGGCTGAAATAACTGTTTCCTTGCAATGCCCCCTTCCCTCTCTTAGTCCTCAAAGCTCAAAGTCTTTCCCCTAGCCAACCAGACCACTAAAGGGCCCCTACCTACCTAACTGGAATCTTGAGGGGCAGCAATGGGCCAGGGTCTGGGTGGTAGTGGTAGGGTCTTGTCTCTTCCTTGTGGCTCTGGCCTAGCTCCTGGAACATGGAACTGAGACCCGCAACTGTGCCCTTCTGGATAGCATGGAGTGAATGGCGCTGATACTCATCCCGGGCATGCTGAGCACAATGGCTTCTTTCCTCATCCATTGCCTTGGAGCGGCGTACTGCAAAGAGGAAAATATATTTGAAGAACAGTATTAATAAAATTCAGGACTATTTTAGCACAAGATAAGGTTAAATGAAGTTTAAAGTTTTGCACTCTGTTGGATTTTTAGTTTTCATCACTGGTTAACTTCTCTGTAGTAAGTTTCAGAATCTTGAAGTTTCAACATTCAGTGCAGGTTATCTTTTCTATAATAAGACTTAGAATCCTGCTTTGTCTCAGTATCACTATACCCAAGTTCAACTTCTCCATGGTTTTTACTCCTGTAAGTTAGTTAAACTAGTGTGTAAATAATTGTGTATGAGACAATTAAAACCTCAATCTTATACTATGATCTCAAAAAGGTAAATAACTTTGCCATGTAAGAAAACCTTTTAGTCCAGGAAGAGATAACATAGTGTGTCAAAAGAGCTAGCACTGTTTGTAGTAGAAACGAGGCACTGTTTATAGAATCTGCATACTATTTTCTTAGTAATATGTGAATTGTCTTTCCTGGATTAGAAGCCTTGTAACTTTGAAATGGGAATAATAATATGTCAACTAAATTAATAGTTGACAAAGGTATGAAACCTCTGACCACATAGAAAGTGCCAATACAGTCTTGGAGATAAATCTTCTGGATTCAAGAACAAACAACACACTGATGGGCAAACCATCTCTGTCATAATCGGAGTAACTGATGGCAAAACCCCAATTTTATTTATTTGCCCAATTACATTTCTACTCAGATTTGCAACCCAGGCTGACAACGCACAGATTAGGACACAAGCACTCCTAGAGTCAACCACCAAGGCCCACAGTAGGCTGCATAGGACCTCAGAACCCAAATTGTCAGGGAAAGCTCAGCCCCAGCTACAGCCCTACTAGGAAACCTTCTTGTCTGGAGGAGAAGTAAAGATATTCATGACAGTTTGATGTCACCTGTATGTTCCCATCACCTCAGTCCAGGGATAACAAGTAATCTTGCAGAGAAAAGTTATCTTCATATATATTGCTGTCTAGGGAAACTGTTCATATCTTTCTCTTCCCCTCAAGATCACAACCATTCCAAATGCCCCATTCAGCTCAAGGGTACCTGTCAAGATTGTCAGAATCTCTGAACACTACCACCATCATTCATGCTCATTCCTGTTCACTCTGTGCCAAGCCCTGGACTTTGACCTTCCCTTGATTTGTCTTGTTATAGGCAATTCCTCAACCCTCCAGGGGTCACTTTATGATTCCCAAGTGGCTCCAACACTGCAAGTACTTTGCACCACATAGACACAGCCCCCGAGCTTCCTTCTCTTAAAAGTTAGACATGTGTGAAATAGGAGACCCTGCTTTTCTTATGAAAAGCCCATCCTAATGTTATATATGTAGAAATTGAAGCATGAGGGAAGATAGTGATTTGCCAACTGGGGCAGCAGATATGCTAGATCAGGCACCTTCCTTTTTGTGCCTTGGAAATCTATTCCCCTTCACTCATGTTTTCCTTTTTTGTTTTCTGTGAGTGATATTAAGAACTAGCAGGTATGTGCATTAAAGAGAGAGGAAGAAGACCTTATCTGTCACTCTACAGGTTATAGACCTCTAAAGTTTAGAACACAGTCAGCATGTGATACATATTTTTGGAATGCTGAATGTATACAGGATATTTAATTCAATATCAGGCAGTAAGCCTGAATTATCATGAAGCAGACCTTCCCAAATCACTCCCAAGTCAATCTGAGGTATAAGATCTAGAAGTATTTCTAACATGTCAGAATCAAGGCCTTCATTAGCATTCAGAGAAGCAGAGCCCTACTTTGTCAGAGAAAGAAAGAGTGGGCTCCATGTTCAGGTTCGTATCTGTGTATTCCAGACACTAAGAGAACCACAGAATGGTCATGTAGTTAGAGATGAGATTTCTTTAAAAATAAACACTAAAGCTCGTGGCTTACAGAGATCAGTGGCCTTTGGAAAAAGACAAATACTCAGCAGCAGACAGATGACACAGGTTGCAGAAGTGGATCTTAAGTAGCTAGAAAATGTTCATGTAGCTAAGATAGAAAAGGTCCTGAGACTCTTCTAAAATTAATGCTGACCTTATCATTTGAAGCCTGTCTTTTCTTCAAAAGCATTTACTGCCAGTCAAGACCAAAGAACTGCCAGTTAGTCTAGTGTACACTGCTGCTCTGCAGAATCGTGAGCAGTGGCAAATGTTGTTGCTTCAAGTCACCAAGTTTTGGGTTGATTTGCTATGTAGCAATATTTTAAAAATGCCTGCTTTATTAAAAAAGTCTGCCCCAACTTGATAAAGATGGCCTTAGTTTCCTTTCTCAAAGTTTCTCCATTTCACTTTTTATGTGCATGTACTGTAATTGTGGTGCTGGAGAAGAGCATTGAGTATATCATGGTCTGCTAGGGAAAAAAACAGGTTTGTCCTAGAGAGGGTGAGAACAGGCTGCTCCTTGGAAGAAAGAATTCTAAAGCTTCATCTGAAATACTCTGGACATGTTGCAAGGCAGAACCAGTTTTTGGAGAAGGATGTCATGCTTGGGAGGGTGGAGGGACAATACAAGAGAGGAAGACCCTCTATGAGACAGACTGATTCAGTGACTGGGGTGATCAGGGTATGTGTGTAAGAGACAATAAAATTATCACAGGATATAGCAGGGCATAGGCCAACACTCTTGGCACCAACAGCCAGGAAATAAAAAAATGAATTGCGATGGGAAAGTCTGCTGTTAGGGACCTCTCCAAAGTACTCAAGAGCAAAGGTGTCTCTCTGGAGACTAAGATGCGCCTGATACAGGCCATGGTTTTTGCAATCACTTGTTATGCATCAGAGAGTTGGACAATGACTAGGGAGGATAGAAGGAGAATTGACACCTTTGAGCTGTGGTGCTGGAGAAGAGTATTGAATGTACCATGGACTGCCAAGAAAACAAACAGATTCATCCTAGAGAGGGTTAAACCAGTCTACTCCTTGGAGGCAAGGATTCTGGGGCTTCGTCTGACATACTTTGGACATGTTGTAAGGAGAGACAGGTCTTTAGAGAGGGACATCATGCTGGGTAGAGTGGAGGAACAGCGCAGGAGGGGAAGACCCTCTATGAGGTGGATTAATTCAGTGACTGGGGTAATCGGGATGGGTTTATCAGAGGCAATGTGATTGGCACAGGATAGAGCAGGGTTTAGGGCTGTTGTACATAGGGTCGCTATGAGTCTCAAATGACTCGACGGCACATAACAACAACAACAACAACATGGGAGAAGCTAGAGATCATTATGCTGAGTGAATTTAGTCTCATAAGGACAAATACTGCATAAGACTATTATAAAACAGCCAGAGATGGGGCTCTGTGCCAAGAGTAAGCAATTTCCATTGCTTGGGGGGAGACAGGACTGAAGCATCCCTGGTGTTGTAAGTCCTTCTCTCTTTAGTTCCTTGCCTCTTCAGTTGTAGGGCCATCCCAGGGACCAAATAAGACAAGATATTTTAGTGTGCAGAACTTTGGGCAAAAGGAAGAAATTTCTTGGCTCTCTGAGACAGGGGGCTGACCTGAGAGTCTCTGCAAATCGGTGGTTCTCATCTCCCACCACACTAGAGACAAAGGAAGGCATCAAGCCACAGGAGAAAAGGTCCAAAAGAAGTGGAACTCAATGCTAAGAGTGAGCACTCTACATTGCTTGTGGGGAGAGAGGACTGAGACATCCTGGTGTTGTAGGTCCCTCCATCTGGGAGTCCTTGTCTCTGAGCTGGAGTGCAATCCCAGGGGCAAAACAAGACAAGAGACTTAACTATACAGATCTTTGGACACAGGGAAGAATTTTCTCGGCTATCTGCGACAGAGGGCTTACCTGTGAGTCTCTGCATACAGGCAGCATGAATAAGTGGTCTTACTCTACCACCACACCAGAGACAAAGGAAGACACTAAGCTGCAGGACAAAAGGTCAGGAGATGTGGGACTGTGTGCAAAGAGATAGCATTCTCCATTGCTTGTAAAGAGACAGGACTAAGGTGTCCTTGAGGTTGAAGGTCCTTCCATCTGGGGAAGAGTTATCTGGACAGCTACAGAAGAAGGTATAAATGAAATGATCGAAGAAACAATGGAAAACAGTAAAAAAGAAATGTTCCAGAGACACAGAGCCAGAAAAAAAAATATATTGATGAGGAGGAACTTGCACAAATATGGAAGAAAATAAAAATAAGAAAAAAGGGGGGAAATGAAACTACAGTTAATGAGATACAAGAACGTTAAAAAAAATCATCACAAGATGGAGATGGTATGCCAACACAGTACTAGAAATAACAGAAAGAAATGAAAATGGCATCCAGAACATTAAGACTGACATGGCAGAAGTGTCTGATAGCTTGAAGGACAAAAAAATAGAACAGAAGAGATGTAGCAGAGAATAAGTGATCTGAGAGACAAGAAACTCAACAGAAACATGTTGTTGTTGTTGTTGTTGTTATGTGCCATCGAGTCACTTGTGACTCATAGCGACCCTATGCACAACAGCCCTAAACTCTTCTCTGTCCTGTGCCAATCGCACTGTCTCCAACACACCCATCCCGATTACCCCAGTCACTGAATCAATCCACCTCATAGAGGGCCTTCCCTCCACCCTACCAAGCATGATGTCCCTCTCCAAGGACCTGTCCCTCCTTACAACATGTCCAAAGTATGTTAGATGGAGCCTCAGAATCTTTGCCTCCAGGGAGCCGCCCAGTTTAACCCTTTCCAGGATGAATGTGTTTGTTTTCCTAGTAGTCCATGGTACCCTCAATACTCTTCTCCAGCACCACAGCTCAAAGGCATCGATTCTCCTTCTATCCTCCTTAGTCACTGTCCAACTCTCTGATGCATAACAAGTGATAGCAAAGACCATGGCCTGTATCAGATGCACCTTCGTCTCCAGAGAGACACCATTGCTCTTCAGTACTTTGGAGCGGTCCCTAACAGCAGACTCCCATCGCAATATGTCTTTTAATTTCCTGGCTACTGGTGCCGAGAGTGTTGACTGTGGACAACAGAAACATACTAGAAGAAAAATGAGAGAAGAGACATAAAGAAAATGAAGAAAATATTAGAATCATGTGAGATGAATCAAAGGGAGTAACATATGTATGATTAGAATTACAGAATCTGAGATGGATAGAAAATTACAGAGAAAATTGTGAAAGAGGTATTAAAATAAAATTTCCCAAGTATTATGATAAATGAGGAAGTCCATATTTAGGTAGCTCAGCAAACACCAAATAGATTAGACAAAAAGGAAAATATCCAGACATATCATAGTCAAATTCACCAAAACAAAGTAAAATACTCAGAATACTGAAAGTGGCCCAAGAAAAACATAATCACCTACAAAGAAAAAGAAATCAGATTTAGCTCTGATTTTTCAGCAGAAACCATGCCAGCAAGAAGACAATGGGATGGCATATACAGAAAGTTGAAAGAAACAATTGTCAGTGCAGAATCCTGTACTCAGCATAGCTCTCCATCAAATATTAAGGAGAAACCATATCCTTTGCAGGAAAGAAATTAAGGAATTTGTGAAAACAAGACCAAACCTACAAGATCTTTTAAGGGAAATCCTTCACACATAGACACCAAAGGAAAGTGGAGGGACCATAGTAACCAGAAAAAAACAAAAAAAAGACACACAAAAAAATGACAAAGATAAAACTTGGCCTCTCAATAATCACACTTAATGTGACTGAACTAAATGCACCAATCAAGAGAAAGAGAGTTTCAGGATGTATAAAAAAAATAAAGCCCATCAATATGTTGTCTACATGAGATACATCTACTAAATAAAGAGAAAGATAGATTAAAAATCAAAGTCTGGAAAAAAAATATACCAAGTAAATGGATCCACAAAAAAAGCAAGAATGACATACTAATCACTGATAAAATAAACTTCAGAATGAAAATCACCAAAAAACATATGGAAGGCCACTATATAACGATTAAAGGCACAAAAGATCAAGAAGGTCAACATCAATTTGATCAAAAGATCAAAATGGTCAACATCAATGCACCAAATGATAGACCTGTTAAGTACATAAAACAACTGTTAACAGAATTGAAGAAAGAAATAGAAAGCATCACAATAGTGGTAGGAGACTTTAACACACCACTCTCACCAAAGGATAGGTCAACTCAAAAGAAACTTAACAAAAACGCAGAAGACTTAAACTACACAGTTAGCCAATTCTACTTTGTGGATGTATTCAGGGTATTGCACCCAACTAAAATTCAATTTACTTTCTTCTCAAGTGCACATGGTACATTCTCCAAAACTGATCACATATTAGGGAACAAAGTAAGCATCAACAGATTCAAAAACACTGAAATAATACAAAGTATCTTCTCAGACCAAAATGCCATAAAACTAGAAATTAACTACAAGAAGATAAAGCTTATAAAGCCATCAGCATGGAAGCTAAATAACACACCCTACTACTAAATGATCAGGTTATAGAAGAAATAAAGAAAGAAATAAAAAATTTCCTTAAAACAAATTATAGTGGGCGAGAGCCTGGCCGCGATCACCGCAGAGCGCCGGGGGCGGGAGGAGAGAGCGCTGAAGGCTATTATGGCTGCCACTGCTGCTGCCGGCTGCTGAGGGGCTCCGCCCGCGAACGCCCGCCGCCGCGGACGATGGTGACCGCACGGGTCGGGCGGCTGCCGCTGCCGCTGCCGCTGCCGCCGCCTCCCAAGACGCAGCAACCAAGGCCCGGCATGGAGCAACCGCTATGAACCGCGCTGTCCCGGCCCCCGCCGCTCGAAGAGAACCAGAGGGCGGGCAAGAGAGCCGGGGAGTCGCGGAGCCCGCCTGCCAGTCCGCCGGCAGCGACGCCCCACAGGGAAGGAGGCCGCAGCCGGAGATCTGCTCCAAGGGAAAAAAAACAAAACGTGGCTGCAAAGGAAAAACTGGAGGCAGTGTTAAATGTGGCCCTGAGGGTGCCAAGCATCATGCTACTGGAAGTCCTGTACAGATAGGATGTCAGCTCCTTTTTCCACCAGATCCAAAGAAGTAGCCTCAGTAACAATCCTCTTTTCCAATATAAGTATTTGGCTCTTAATATGCATTATGTAGGTTATATCTTAAGTGTTGTGCTACTAACCTTGCCCAGACAGCATCTGGTTCAGCTTTACTTTTATTTTTTTGACTGCCCTGCTCCTGTATGCTGGACATCAAATCTCAAGGGACTATGTTAGGAGTGAACTGGAGTCTGCTTATGAAGGACCAATGTATTTAGAACCTCTCTCCATGAATCGGTTTACCACAGCCTTAATTAATAGGTCAGCTGGTGGTCTGTACTTTATGCTCCTGTGTCATGAAAACGAAGCAGATCTGGCTCTTTTCAGCTCACATGCTTTCTTTGCTAGCACAACTCTGCCTTGTTCCTCTAGAGACTATTGTTATCATCAACAATTTGCTATGATTTTTACTAGATTGGAAGTTCTATATTTTATTGGGTCCAATCTTTTAGTACCATATAACCTTGCTAAGTCTGCATATAGAAAATTGGTTCAGGTAGTGGAGGTGTATGGCCTTCTAGCCTTAGGAATGTCCTTGTGGAATCAACTAGTAGTTCCTGTTCTTTTTATGGTTTTCTGGCTTGTCTTATTTGCTCTTCAGATTTACTCCTATTTCAGTACTCGAGATCAGCCTGCAACACGTGAAAGACTTCTTTTCCTTTTTCTGACAAGTATTGCTGAGTGCTGTAGCACCCCTTACTCCCTCCTGGGTTTGGTCTTCACGGTTTCTTTTGTTGCCTTGGGTGTTCTGAAGCTCTGCAAGTTTTACCTGCAGGGCTATAGGGCTTTCATGAATGATCCTGCCATGAATCGGGGCATAACAGAAGGAGTTACACTCTTAATCCTGGCAGTGCAGACTGGCCTTATAGAGCTACAGGTCGTTCACTGGGCATTCTTACTCAGTATTATCCTCTTCATTGTGGTAGCTTCTATCCTGCAGTCCATGTTAGAGATTGCAGATCCAGTTGTTTTGGCGCTGGGAGCATCTAGAGACAAGAGTTTATGGAAGCACTTCCGTAATATAAAAAATAGCCTGTGCCTATTTTTATTGGTTTTCCCTGCTTATATGGCATATATGATTTGCCAGTTTTTCCACATGGATTTTTGGCTTCTTATCATTATCTCCAGCAGCATCCTCACCTCTCTTCAGGTTCTGGGAACACTTTTCATTTATGTCTTATTTATGGCTGAGGAATTCAGAAAAAAGCCCGTGGAAAACATGGATGATGTCATCTACTATGTGAATGGCACGCACCGCCTGCTAGAGTTTCTGTTAGCCCTCTGTATGGTGGTCTATGGAGTCTCAGAGACCATCTTTGGAGAATGGACCATGATGGGCTCTATGATCATCTTTATTCATTCCTACTATAATGTGTGGCTTCAGGCCCAGCTAGGGTGGAAGAGTTTTCTTCTTCGTAGAGATGCTGTAAATAAGAGCAAGTCATTACCTGTTGCTACAAAAGAGCAGCTCGAGAAACACAATGATATTTGTGCCAGCTGTTATCAGGACATGAAATCTGCTGTGATCACACCTTGCAGTCGTTTCTTCCATGCAGGCTGTCTCAAGAAATGGCTGTATGTTCAGGAAACCTGCCCTCTGTGCCACTGCCACCTTCAGAACTCCTCCCAGCCTCCAGGATTGGGAACTGAGCCAGTTCCACAGCCTAAGGCTTGAGCTGAACAAAACATTGTGCATCAGGAAGGTACTGACCCCCCAGATCAGGAACATCCAGGAGGGACCAGGATACAAGAAAGTCTTAGTGGCAGTAATGAGTGCTTTGCTGGGAGATCAGATAGCCAGGAAGGGCCTTTGAGTCCCAAGGAAGATCCTCTCTGTGCAAAAGATAAAGTGTGTCCTGCTGTGGCCAGCCAAGAAGAAAAGAAGCAAGAGTAATGGATTGGTACTCTGGAGAGTTTAACTCCAGATAGAATTGGTGCTGTGATTTGACCAGTGTGTGAGATGCTGAGATCGGAAACTGACATTTCCAGGATCTAACCAGGAAGTGCTCTCAGTGGAAACGACCTGCATCATCCCTGGACACTGTGGAGAAAATTTGCAATGTATGCTATTATTCAAAATGTATTTCTGTATTCTCTCCTGATGTTCTGTAGAGGTTTTTGCCAAGAAAATTCAGCCTCAACAACTTCAGAAATGACCCCTGAATTGTAAGGGATAAATCAGATTTGAGTGTCTTAAGGGGCTAAGGAAAGATGGGATAGGAACATGAGGATAGCCTGGGAGGAAGCAGCAGGCAGAAGTGGAAAAGACATGTCACTTCTATGGGACAGGATCATTCTTAGGAAAGTCTGAGTCATTATGGCCCTTTTCCCTACCTCCCCTTTCCCTCAGTTAATTGGAAATCAGTCAGGTGATTTTGAGTTTTGTACAACACTGAAATGAAATCAAAGATGTAAAGGCATTGATTGTATTGAAAGATTGAAGCTCGCGCATACTTCTGGATGTGCTTTAGGGGAGGGGCGGGCGGGCACTTGGGCCTTGCGGGTGCATTCCTCTAATCTGAGACTCTTGAACTTTATGATGGAGTCTTCAATATTTTGATGTATATGAAACTTTTGTTAATATACTGTACACTGTGTTGGCTATGTGAAGTAAACGAAAACTCTGATGAACACTTTGGAGTCTATTGGAGTGTAGGAGACCAAAGTGGGGAGGGCTTTAGAGTACTGATAAAGGCCCTTGGTGTACTTTGCAATCCTGTGTAATGTTAATTCTTGCAACTGAATCAAAACAGTGTTAAATTATGGCAATATTTGCACTTTGGAGATGAGTACACAACTGTATGATCACACTGCAAATGCCACTTTTAAAGCTGTTAATAGACTTTGCACCTTTTCTTTGACAAGGATATGTCATATTTAAATTTTTACATTCATCATGGCTACAGGTAGAACTGGGGAGGGGGGAATATAATTTTTTATGGGAATTTTGATATGAAAAGAAACTAGTCATTTATTTATACAATAGGCTTGGCTCAGTGTTTTTCAGACTTGGTATTCCTAATGTGGGATGTGACTTTATTTTATTTTTAGTAGTAAATTTGGATGTAGACTGACAGACATAGCTGAATGCCTTAATAAATTTAAATTTGAAGATAAAAAAAAACACCAAATGATAGTGAAAATAGAACATATCAAAACCTCTAGAATGCATCTAAGGCCTCAGGGGCCAGTTCATAGCAATAGGCACATAACAAAAAAACCCCAAAGAAACAAGCAAAATTAATGATCTAGCACTTTTATCAAATAGAAAAAAAACTAACAATCTACCCCAACAGCCTCTGGAAGAAAGTAAATTGTAAGGATAAGAGCTGAAATCAATGAGATAGAAAACAGTAAAATAATAGAAACCATCAATAAGACCAGGAGCTACTTTTATGAAAGGGTTAATAAAATTGACAAACCATTGCAAACGTAACAAAAGAAAAGGGAGAAGACACAAATAACTTGATTAAGAAATGATACCAGTGACATTACAACATAACTAGAGGAAATGAAATCTATAATATTGGAATATTATGAAAAGCTCTACTTTGATAAATTTGTAATCTTAGAGGAAATTTCTTGAGATTCATTGACATGATGAGATGTAGAACACTTACAGACCCATCATAAAAGAAGATACTAAGAAGGTCATAAAAAGACTTCCCCCCCCCCAAAAAAAAAGTCCTGGACCAGAAGTCTTCACAGCTGAATTCTACAAAACACTCAGAGATGATGTATTACCAATTCTACTTAAGTTATTCCAAAATATAGAAAAAGAAGGAACATTGCCAGAGACAGTCTATGAAGCAAGCATAAAATTAATACCAAAATGAGGCAAAGATATTGCTAAAAAGGAAAACTACAGACCAATATATCTCATGAACATAGACACAAAAATCCTTAGCAAAATCCTAGCTAATATAATCCAAAAGCACATAAAAAATAATTCATCATGACTAAGTATAGTTTATAAGAGGTATGCAAGGATGGTTCAACATAAGAAAACCGATCAATGTAATTCACCACATTAACAAAACAAATAACAAGAACCATATGATCCTAATAATTGATGAAGAAATCTGACAAATTTCAACACCCATTCCTGATTAAGAAACCCAGCAAAATTGGAATAAAAGGTAATTTCCTCAACATAGACAAAAGTATGTAAGCAGAACCAAGAGCCAATATCATTTTCAATGGAGAAAAACTGAAAGCACTTTCTTTACTAACAGAGACTAGAAAAGGATATCCACTGTCACCACTGCTATTCAATATTGTACAGGAAGTGCTTGCTAGGGCAATACATCAAGACAATGAAATAAAAGACATTCTGTTTGGTTTGAGAAAGAGATGGTTAAACTGCCACTCTATGCAGATGGTATTGATACTATAAACAGAAAACCTCAAGGACTCAACAAAAAAAACCAGTTAGAGTTAGTAGGTCAATTTAGTAGAGCGGCAGGATACAAGATCAATATCCAAAAATCAGTGGGATTCTTCTACAGTAACAAAGAGAGCTCAAAGAAAGAAACCAAGAAAACAATGTTGTTGTTGTTGTTGTTGTTATGTGCCATCGAGTCGCTTGCGACTCATAGCGACCCTATGTACAACAGCCCTAAACTCTGCTCTGTC
>NW_006400281.1:126023-127675 GCF_000299155.1 Elephantulus edwardii
AGACGCACCTTAGTCTCCAGAGAGACACCACTGCTCTTCAGTACTTTGGAGAGGTCCCTAAACATTTACAAATTGAGATATTTGGCAGTGAGTCTAAGTACAGACACAAAAGACTTATACAAAGATAACTACAGAACATTTCTGTGAGACACAAAGAAATGGAAAAATATGTCCTGTTCATGGATAGGAAAACTCAATACTGTGAAAATGACAATAATGAAGGAAGAGGTTCAAATGATATTCCTTCCAAAAGCAATCTAAATTATTTGTCCTTGTGGGATTGAGTTAGTTCACTTAGCATAGTAATTTACAAAATTATTGCCCCTGCATGTTGCGTAGTATTCCATGTGTGAATGTACCATAATTTCTCAATTAATTCATTTGTGGTTGAACATCTGGGCTGTTTCCATGGTCTTGCGATGGTGACTAATGCTGCTATAAACATTGGTGTACGAATCTCTGTTTGTGCTTCAGTTCTCATTTTCTCAGGGTATATTTCAAGTAATGGAGCTGTATAATTTGATGGATGGGGAGATGAGGGAAATTGGAATAATTTGTTCTCAAAAACAATGTATTTGAATTTTGTAAATAAACTAGTGTTTGTAAAAAAGCAATTTACATGTTCAACACAATCCCAAAACAGACACCAAATTCAGTTTTCAAGGAGATCAAAAGGGAACTTGTCAAATTTATTTGGAGAAAAATGAGACCTTAAAAGAGCAAAGTATTTCTGAAAAACAAAAATAAAGTGGGAGGGATAGCAATCCCTGACCTCAAAACCTACTACACAGTAGTAGTAACCAAAAACAGAACAGTACTGGTATAATGACAGACACAGAGAGCAGTGGAACAGAATTGAGAACCCAGAAATGGACTCACCTATCTATAGTCAACTGATATTTCATAAGGAAATAAACCCTATCAAATGGAAAAATGACACTCTTCAACAAATGGTGCTGGCAGAACTGGACTGCTAAGTTCAGAAAGCTGAAACAGGATCGACATCTCACCTCATACACAAAAATCAACTAAATGTAGGTCAGAGACCTGGGAGTAAAGCTCAAAACCATAAAGCCCAAAAAGACAAACTGGGACCAAACTTAGAAGGCCTAGTCTACAGTGTATAGGGACTGCCAAATACAGCCAGATATGCAAAATCTGAAGAGGATAAAATTGATGAATGGGACCTTCTAAAGATTAAACCTCTGTGATTATCAAAAACTTTTCCCAACAGGGTAAAAAGAAAACTTACTGATTGGGAAAAAAACATTTGGTAATACCATGTCAGAAAAAAGTCCTATCACAAAAGTTTACATAATACTAAAGTGCCCCCACTGGACCAGTTGGCAGCCTCAGGATGGATGGTGAAGAGATTGAGATTGTTCACAACTTTAGTCTGCTTGGCTCCACAATCAGCGCTCTTGGCACCCGCAGCCAGAAAATTAAAAGACATATTGCGATGGGAAAGTCTGCTGTTAGGGACCTCTCTAAAGTACTCAAGAGCAACGGCGTGTCTCTGGAGACTAAGGTGCATCTGGTACAGGCCATGGTCTTTGCAATCACTTGTTATGCGTCAGAGAGTTGGATAATGACCAGGAAGGATAGAAAGAAAATTGATCCTTTTGAGCTTTGGTGTTGGAGAAGAATGTTGA
>NW_006400281.1:128656-146422 GCF_000299155.1 Elephantulus edwardii
AGAGACTACATCTTCAAAGAAAAGAGACTCCATCTTCCACCACCCTCTGTAATCATACTCCTAAGTAAATTGCTGTGAGAAGGAACCGTGGGGTGTTGTGTCCTTATTCCTGCTGGACAGGCAAGGCGCGCAACATTTATCTAGTAAGGGTCACTCCCAAGTATCTCAGTTAGTGGTTGGCTATTATAAATTATACTGCTTTCTTGGTTTCCTTCTTTGTTACTGTAGATGAATCCCACTGAATTTTGGATATTAATATTCTATCCTGTAACCCTACTAAATTGGTCCACTAGTTCTAACAGGTTTTTTGTTTTGTTGAGTCCTTGAGGTTTTCTGTGTGATACCATCTGCATACAGTGAAAGTTCATGATTTGGAAAGTTGCTTATTTGGATGCCTTTTATTTCTTTCTCTTGTTACATTACCCTAGCAAGTACTTCCAATAAAATATTGAATAGAAGTAGTGATAGTGGTCATCCTTGTCTTGTCCCTGTTCTCAAGAAAAATATTTTTAGTATTTCTCCATTGAGAATATTAGTGACTCTTGATTTCGCATATACACTTTTCATTATATTGAGGAAATTCTCTTCTATTCCAGTTTTACTGAATGCCTTAATCAGGAAAGTGTTCTGGATTTTATCAAATGCCTTTTCTCTATCAATTGCTAAGAGCACATGGTTCCTGTTATTTGCTTAATTAGTGTGTTGAATTACATTGTTTTTCTTATGTTTAACCACCCTGGCATACAGTTATGAATCCTACTTGGTCATAATGAATTACTCTTTTTATGTTCTTTTGGATTCTATTGGCTAGAATACTGTGAAGGGGTTTTGTGTCTACTTTTTGTAACATCTTTGTCAGGTTTTGTTATTTGGGTAATACTTGCTTCAGAGAATGTCTCTGGGGGTGTTCCCTTTTTTCTATTTTGTGAAATAATTTAAGTAAAATGGGTGATAAATCTTCTCTGAATGTTTGGTATAATTCTGTCATGAAGCCATCTAGTTAAGGGCTTTTTGGTGGGGGAGTTTTTTATGATCTGCTCAATGTCTTTGACCATATCAATCTGGGTAGGACATGAGTTTCAAGGAATTTGTCCATTTACTCTAAGTTTTCAAATTTATCTGAGTATAGCTTTTTATAATATTTTGATAGAGATTTAATTTCTTCTGGATCTGTCATAATGTCACCTCAATCATTAATTAATTGAGTTATTAGTGCCTTCTTTTTTTCTTTTGTTAACAGTTTGCCAATTTTATTAACTCTTTTGAAAAACCAACTCCTGGTTTATTTCATTGATGGTTTCAATTGTTTTTCTGTTTTCTATCTCATTTATTTCAGTTCTTTTTCTTATTATTTCCTCTCTTCTAGAGGCTGTGGTGTTAGATTGCTATTGTTCTTTTTCTGCTTGATGAAGGTGTTGAGAGAGATCATTAATTTTTATTCTTTCTGTGTTTTTTATGTTTGACTACTGCTATGAACTGACCCCAGATGACTGCGTTTTGTGCATCCCAGAAATTTGGTATGTTGTATTTTCATTATCGCTTGTTTCAAGGAACTTCAAAATATAAAGTCCAATGTTTCAGAGGCTGTCAACATTACGGAGGGACACATGAGCAGAGTTGAAGAGATGGACCACAGAACCAGTGAAACTGAAGACAGAATCATCACCATTGAACTGCTAGAGCAAAAATCAGACTCAAAAAAGAAGGAAAAGGAAGAAAACATAAGAATAATGTGGGACACCATCAAGAAAAATAGCATGTGTATAATTGGAATCCCAGAAAAGGAAGAAGCAAGTAAAGGCACTAAAAAAGTTGTGGAAGAACTACTAGAGGAAAACTTTCGAGGCATAAAGAACAAGAGAATGTAGATAGATAGATAGATATACAGACAGAGATAGAGACAGAGACATAGACATAGACATAGAGATATAGGGATATATATATATTTATATATCTATAGATATCTAGATCTAGATCTATATATCAATCTCAGTGAACACCATATAAATTAGACCCCAAAAGAAAAACATCAAGGCATATCATAGTTAAATTTGCCAGAACCAAAGATAAAGAGAGAATCCTGAAAGCTGCAAGGGAGAAACAAAGAGTAACCTATAACGGAGAACAGATAAAATTAAGTGCTGATTTCTCAGCAGAAACCATGCAAGCAAGAAGAGAGTTGAAGGACATATATCAAACACTCAAAGAACATAACTGTCAACCAAGAATACTGTACCCAGCAAAATTATCCATCAAATATGAAGGACAGATCAAGATATTCCCAGAAAAGCAAAACCTAAGAGAGTTTGTAAAAACAAGACCAGCGTTGCAGGAAAGACTCAGAGATGTCCTTTTTACAGACATACTGCAGAAAGCTACATGGTCCAAAGTAACTAGCAACAACACCAAAAAGAACTCAACAATAGCAATAAAACCTAGCCTATAAAAACAAAACAAAAAAACAAAAACGCTAGCCTCTCAATAGTCACACTGACCGTGACTGGTTTAAATGCATTGCTGAAGAGTAAGAGAGTAGCAGATTGGATAAGAAAACAAAATCCATCAATATGTTGTCTATAAGAGACACACCTGAAAAATGAAGGTAAAGACAGACTAAAAATAAAAGAGTGGGGTAAAATATAACAAGCAATTGGCAACCAGAAAACAGCAGGAGTAGCGACATTAATCTCTGATAAAATAAATGTCAATGTAAAAACAATCTCAAAGGACAAGGAAGGTCATTACATAATGCTTAAAGGGTCAATAGAACAAGAAGGCATAACAATAATAAATATCTATGTACCAAATAAAAGAAATGCAAAATATACAAAACAAATATTAACAAAACTGAAAAAGGAAATAACAATGCTACTATAGTGCTTGGAGACTTCAACACACCCCTCTCAAGAACAGCTAGAACTACCAGAAAAAAAAAACAACTCAACTCAACAGAGATACTGAAGAATTAAACTACACAATAAGCCAACTTGACATCAGAGATATTTATAGGCTAATGCACCCCAAAACCCACAGTATACCATCATCTCCAATGTACATGGAACATTCTCCAGAATGGATCACATTCTAGGTCACAAGGCAAGCATCAAATATTTCAAAAACATAGAAATAATACAAACCATCTTTTCAGACCATAATGCTACAAAATTAGAAATTAATAACAAGAAGATAAAGGAGGGGAAAAAAGCCCATACATTTGGAAGCTGAACAACTCCTTGCTTGAACATGACTGGGTACTAGAAGAAATAAAAAAATGGAATTAAAAAGTTTCTTGAAACAAATGACAATGAAAACACCACTTGACAAAACCTTTGGGAAACAGCCAAAACAGTAATAAAAGGTCAATTTATTGCAATAAGCAAGCACATCAAAAGGCAGGAAAACAGATCATTGAGTCTCTAACCCAATATCTCCAGCAAATTGAAAAAGAACAGCAAGAAATCCGGACACCCTCTATAAAAACTGAAATTATAAAAACTAGAGCAGAAATAAATGAAATAGAAAACAGAAAAACAATTGAAACTCTCAACAAAACTAGGAGTTGGTTCTTTGAAAAGGTAAATAAAATCGATAAACCACTAGCAAAACTCACAAAAGAAAAGAGGGAGAAGACACAAATAATCTGAATAAGAGATGGACCAGGCAACATCACAACAGACGCAACTGAAAAAAAAAGCGAACAGAGTATTATGAAAAACTATACTCAAACAAATATGAAAATCTAGAGGAAATGGACAAATACTTAGAAATGCACAGCCTATCTAAATTGACACAAACCGAAACTGAACATCTGAACAGATCCATTACAAAAGAAGAAACTGAAAAGGTAATACAACTTCCAACCAAAAAAAGCCATGGACCAGATGGTTTGACAAGTGAATTTCATGAAACATTCAGAGCAGAACTGTTACCAATTCTACATAAATTATTTTAGAAAATAGAAGAAGATGGAATTCTCTCAGACTCATTCTATGAAGCAAACATATCTTTGATACCAAAGCCAGGAAAGGACACCAACAAAATAGAAAACTATAGGTCAATATCTCTCATGAACATTGATGCAAAAATCCTGAATAAAACACTGGCAAATAGAATCCAATGATACATCAAAGAAATAATTCACCAAAACCAAGTGGGATTCATAACAGGTATGCAAGGATGGTTAAACAAAGGAAAACAATTAATGTAATTCATCACATTAACAAAGCAAAGAACAAAAACCACATGATCCCATCAATTGATGCAGAAAAGGCCTTTGACAATATCCAACACCCTTTCCTGATTAAAACACTCAACAAAATAGGATTACAGGGGAATTTCTTCAACATAGTAAAAAGTATCTATGCAAACCTGAGAGCCAACATTGTTCTCAATGGACAGAGGTTAAAGGCACTCCCCTTAAGAACAGAACCTAGGCAAGGATGCCCACTATCACCTCTTTTATTCAATATTGTTTTGGAAATCTTAGCGATAGCAATAAAACAAGAGAAGGGAATAAAAGGAATCCAAATTGGCAAAGAGGAGGTAAAATTATCTCTTTATGCAGATGACATGATAGTATACTTAGAAAACCCTAAAGACTCAGCAAGAAAACTATTGGACACAGTGGACCAATTTAGCACAGTGGCAGGTTACAAGATCAACATACAAAACTCAGTTGGATTTCTCTACAGTGACAAAAAGAAAGCAGAGCCAGAACTAAGAAAAACAATACCCTTCACAATAGCTAATCACAAGATTAATTACTTGGGAGTAAATTTAACCAGAAGCACAAAATATCGGTTCCGAGAAAATGACAAAACATTACTACAAGAACCAAAAAGAGACCTTGAGAAGTGGAAGAATATCCCTTGCTCATGGATAGGAAGACTCAATATGGTGAAAATGGCAATATTACCAAAGGCAATTTACACATTTAATGCAATCCCAATACAAATACCAATCCCATTCTTCAACCAGATGGAAAAGACAATCTCCAGTTTCATTTGGAATGGAAAGAAAACTGAATAAGCAAAGCACTCCTTAAAAATAGAAGAATGTTAGGAGGCATCTCACTCTCTGATTTCAAATCCTACTGCACTGCCGTGGTGGTAAAGACAGCATGGTACTGGTATAATGACAGACATATGGACCAATGAAATAGAATTGAAAACCCGGAGATCAGCCCATCTATCTATAGTCAACTGATTTTTGACAAGGAGATGAAATCAGCTAAATGAGGAAACTACAGCCTTTTAAACAAATGGTGTTGGCAAAATTGGAAAAGTATCTGCAAACAACTACAGCACGACCCACACCTCATTCCATATACAAAAGCCAACTCAAGGTGGATCATGGGCCTAGGACTAAAACCAAGGACTATAAACTTCATTAAAGAAAAGCTAGGAACAATGCTAGAAGCCCTAATCCACAACACAAACAGTCTTCCAAGTATCCTGAAAAACCTACAACCAGGAGAAGATAAAATAGATGAATGGGATCTTCTAAGAATCAAATCCCTATGCACATCCAAAAACTTCTCCAACAGGGTAAAAAGGGAAGCCACCAGCTGGGAAAAAGTATTTGGAATGACATATCAGATAAGAGACTTATATCTACAATTTATAAAATACTTGAGCACCCAAACAAGATAAAGGTAAATAATCCAATAGAGAAATGGGCACAGGATATGAACAGACACTTCACCAAAGAAGACATTCAGACACATGAAGAAATGTTCAAACCCCCTAGCTCTAAGAGAGATGTAAATTAAAACAACTATGACATACCATCTCACCCCAGTCAGAATTGCAAAATTTAACAGAACAGCAAGCAACAAATACTGGCGAGGTTGTGGAGAAACTGGAACCCTTATTCACTGTTGGTGGGAGTGTAAAATAGTGCAACAACTGTGGAATGGTGCTTTCTCAAAAAGTTACAAATAGAGATACCATTCGTCCCAGCAATTCCACTACTGGGAATATACCCCGAAGAGACCATAACTGACATCCAAGCAGATATAAGCACATCCATATTTAATGCGGCTTTGTCCACAATAGCAAGGAGTTGGAAACAACCTAAGGGCCCATCAACAAACAAATGGATAGAGAAGCTGTGGTATATTCATACAATGGAATACTATGCTTCATTGAAAAACAAGGAATAAGTGCAATATTATTCCAAATGGGTGACTCCGGAGGACATTATGCTGAGTGAAGTATCCCAGTCACAAAAGGACAAATACTGCATGGTGCCACTGTTGTAAAACAGGACAGACCTTGGGGTTGGGGAGAGGCTGAGAAAGATGGGTTCAATAATGTATACTGCAGTGAAATAGATAAGGGAGAAACCTGTTTAAAAGGGATATGTGATTAGGTATTTTTGTCATGACAGGGTCTAGAGCAAAGGATACATGGTGGAGTGGAGTGGACCTAGGGGAGGGTTTCTAAAACAACGAAAGAATTTTTCTTTTTTTACTTTTCCAAGAGGGTAAGGTACTAGGGGGAGATTTGGGAGGGGAGAAAAGTGCAACAATGAATGAATGGAAATCCAAAGTCTCTGTAAATTTTTACTGAAATTAGTAATAAATTTAAATAAAACCTAAAAACCCATATTTTCAAAGACAAATATGCTGGCAAGTTAGTAAAAAATATTCAAGGGAGTACAAAATAAGTACAATTTTGAAACTAGAATAAGAACCAAGACTTGAAGTCAATTTTCAGCATAAGCATATTATTCAAAGTTACCTTGAATTTCATGTTTTAATTTTATTCTCATTGTAGTATGGGAATATCACAGCTCTGATAAACAATGCTATCATATAGATTTAGAAAGTTCCAGTGAATACCAGGCAGAACAAATAAAAATAAATTCAGTTTCATTTTAATGGAACTGTGTAACGCTAAAGATTAAGAGTAAATTTCAAATGCAGAAAGAAGAAATAGGTTATTTAAAAAAAATGGCTTTAGAGAAGGCAGAAAAGAAACTGGCTCCATTATACTATGTTAAGAAATTAGGCCACAATGAGGCTTGCTGTGCATGTTCTGGGGTGTATGTGGTTTGAACGTCTTGCCAGTGCCGAAGGAAGAAATATGCAACTCTCTTCATCTGTTTTTCCATATTTAGAGCATAAAGGAAATAGGAAGAGTGGGTTTGACAATAAACCAAACAACAAAAATGGAGTCAGAAAAAGAAATAAAAGGTCAATAAAATTGGCAAACCACTAGCAATACTAACAAAGGAAAAGACACAATCAGAGTAAAAGATGAAACAGGCAATATCACAATAGAACCAACTAAAATAAAAAGGCTAACAATGGAACATTATGAAAAACTATACTCAAACAAGTAAGAAAATCTAGAGGAAATGGACAAATACTTACAAATTCACAACCTACCCAAACTGAAACAATCTGAAATTGGACACCTGAACATATTACAAAAAAAAAGAAATTTAAAAGGTAAAAAAAAAAAAAAACAACCAACTGTCCCATTTCTACATAAAGTATTTAATAAAACAGAAAATGATGGAATCCTCTCAGATAAATTCTATGAAGCAAACATATCCTTGATAACAAAGTCAGATAAAGATACCACCAAAATAGAAAACTATAGGTCAACATCTCTCATGAACATAGATGCAAAAATCTTGAATAAAATCATGCCAACAGAATCCAATGAAACATCAAAAAAATAATTCTTCATGACCAAGTAGGATTCATAACAAATATGCAAGGATGGTTCAACATAAGAAACACAATCAGTGTAATTCATTACATTAACAAAGCAAAGAATAAGAACTTCATGATCCTGTAAATTGATGCAGAAAATGCCTTTGACAAAATCCAACGCCCTTTCCTGATTAAAACATTCAACAAAATAGGATTAGAGGGGAATTTTCTCAACATAGTAAAAAGTATATAGGCAAAACCAAGAGCCAAAATTGTTCCCAATGGAGAGAAATTAAAGGCATTCCCTTTGAGAACAGGAACATTATCATCTCTCCTATTAAATATTGTATTGGAGTTCTTATCAATAGCAATTAAACAAGAGAAGGAAATAAGAAGTATCTAAATTGGCAAAGAGGAGGTAAAATTATCCCTATATGCAGATGATATGATAGTATACTTAGAAAACCCTAAAGACTCAGCAAGAAAACTAATGGAAATAGTTGATCAATTCAGCAAAGTGGCAGGATACAACATACAAAAATCAATTGGATTTCTCTACAGTGAGAAAGAGAATACAGAACTAGCATTTAGAAAAACAATACCCATCACAATAGCTTACTACAAAATTAAATACTTGAGAGTAAATCTACCCAGAAACACAAAGAAAATTACAAAACATTATTACAAGGAGAGAAAAAAAAAGAGACCTAGAGAAATGGAAGAATATACCTTGCCCTTGAATAGGAAGACTCCGCATTGTGCTACCAAATGCACTTTACATGTTCAATGCAATCCCGATACAGATACAAATTCCATTCTTCAAAGAGATGGGAAGGCAATCTTCAATATCACTTGGAATGGAAAGAGACCCCGAATAAGCAAAGTATTTCTTAAATACAGAAGCAAGGTAGGAGGAGTCTCACTCTCTGATTTCAAAACCTACTACACTGCCAGTTTGATCAAGACAGCATGGTACTGGTACTATAACACACACATAGATCAACGGAATAGAATTGAGACTCCAGAAATCAGCCCATCTACCTATGGACAACTGAATTTTTACAAAGAGATAAAATAAGTTAAGTGGGGAAATAACAGCATTTTTAGTAGTGTTGGCAAAATAGGAAAACTATGTGCAGAAATCTCAAGCAAAAGCCACACCTCACACCATACACAAAAACCAACTCAAAGTGGATCAAGAACCTAGGACTAAAACCAAGGACTATAAACTTCTTTAGAGAATAGCTTGGGAAAACTCTAGAAGCCTTAATCCACAACATTGTACAGTCTTCCAAACATCCTGGAAAACCTACAACCAGGAGAATATAAAATAGATTAATGAGACCTTCTAAGAATCAAATCCCTATGCACATTCAAAAACTTCTCGAACAGGGTAAAAGGAAAAGCCACAGACGGGGGGGGGGGGGGGGGAAATTTGGTAATTCGACACTAATGTGCCAAATGTGATAATGGTTACTCATGGCAGACAGTATTTGGTGGAGTTTCTGATTAAAACAAGTTTGGAAACAGGAGTGGCATCCACTTCCGAAATGGCTTGCCTATGGAAATTCTATGAACAGTGCTCATGAGTTGTCTATGACTTGACAGCACCTAACAACAACAATAACAACAATTGCATGTCTGATAAGGGACTTATATCTACAATTTATAGAATACTACAGCACTACAACAAGATAAAGGTAAACAATCCAATTGCAAAATGGGTACAGGATGTTAACAGATACTTCACCAAAGAAGACATTCGGATGGTGAACAAACACATGAAGAAATGTTCAAAATCCCTAGCTCTAACAGAGATGCAAATCAAAACTACTATGAGATATCATCTCACCCCAGTAAGAATAGCAAAGTTCAACAGAGCAGCAAACAACAAATGCTGGTGAGGTTGTAGAGAAACCGGAACCCTTATTCACTGTTGGTGGAAGTGTAAAATGGTGCAACCACTATGGAAGGTTGTATGGCACTTTCTCAAAAAGTTGCAAATAGAAATACCATTTGACCCAGCCATTTCACTACTGGGTATAAACCCTAAAGAAACCAGAACTGTCACCTAAGCAGATATATGTACATCCATGTTTATTGCTGCTTTATTCACAATAGCAAAGAGTTGGAAACAACTCAAGTGCCCATCAACAAATGAATGGGTAGAGAAGCTGTGGTATGTCCATACAATTGAATACTATGCTGCATTGAAAAACAAGGACTCATGAAATATTATACAAAGTGGGTGACCCTGAAGGATATTATGCTGAGTCAAGTATCTCAGTCACAAAAGGACAAATACTACATGGTGCCACTGTTGTAAATTGAGACTGCCATAGGGGTTCAGAGGAACCTAAGAAATGAGGGGGTAAATAATATGTACTGCATTGAGACAGATGAGGGATAGAACTATTTAAAAGGAATATATTATTAGGTATTATTTTCACGAAAAGAGTCCAGAACAAAAGCTGCATAGTAAAGTGGACTCGGGGGATGTGGATAGTTAAACAATGAAAGATTTTTTTTTTTCTTTTCAAATAGAAAATGAATTGGGGGTAGGAGTGGGCAGGGAGAAAAGTGTGCAACAAAGTATGAATGGAAGTACAAAGTCTCTGTAAGCTTTCATTAAAACTTCAATTTTAAAAAAACAACGAAAATATAAAAATTAAATAAAAATACAGGTCTCGTTGTCTAAAGAGTAAGGAGTTCCACTGCTAACCCAAAGGTGGTGACTCTCTGGAGGTTCAAATCCACCAGTACCCCTAAGAAGAGAATATAGACTATCTGCTCCCTTTTATTTGGTCTCTAAAAACCTGCTTGAGAGACAGTTTTTTACTTGACTGTAATGAGATAATGATGAGATGAAATAAAAAACACAACATGAAGTCTTCCTTAAATCAAGTAGTCTTTTTAAGTGGAGACAACTCAGACTCATAGTGACCCTGTGAATTGTTCTGCACTATTCTCAAAATCACCCTATGTTGCAGTCACTATTGGAATTCAGCTCATTGGAGTTCTTACTTTCTTGATAAATATCTACTTTTCTAAGCATGATATTTTCCCCCCCAAATACTGACACATCCTTAAGCACACCTAAGAAATGTGAGATGATGTTTCATAATCCTTGCCTCTAAGGACCACCTTGGTTGCTCGCCTTCAAGACAGATTTTCTTGTTGTTATGGCAGTTCATGAGATATTCAATATTCTTTACTAACACCACAATTCAAAGACATCAATTCTTCTTTGATCTTTATTCATTGTCCAATTTTCATATGCACAAATCAAATAGCTTAGATTATTATAAAAAATATCCACCTTGAATATTATGCACTTTTAAAAACTGTGGGAATCCCAGAACATTTAATTGTGCTAATGCAAAACCTGTACTTGGATCAAGAGGCAGTAGTCAGAACAGAGCAGGGTAACACTGCATGGTTCAAAATTGGGAAGGGTGTACGCCAGGGATGCATCTTGTCTCCATACCTTTTCAACAGTATGCAGAACAGATTATCCGAGAAGCTGGGCTCTATGAGGAGAATTGTGGCATCAGGATTGGTGGAAGATCTATTAACAATCTGCGTTATGCAGATGACACAACCCTGCTTGCTGAACTGAGGAGGACCTGATGCACTTGCTGCGAAGGTTCAAGGACTGCAGCCTTCAGTATGGACTGAGGCTCAATGTCAAGAAGACAAAGATTCTCACCACTGGACCAATTGGCAGCGTCAGGATGGATGACGAAGAGATTGAGAGTGTTCACAGCTTCAGTTTGCTCGGCTCCACAGTGAACGCTCTTGGCACCAGCAGTCAGGAAATCAAAAAGCGTATCGCGATGGGAAAGTCTGCTGTTGGGGACCTCTCAAAGGTACTCAGGAGCAACAGTGTCTCTCTGGAGACTAAGGTGCACCTGATACAGGCCATGGTCTTTGCAATCGCTTGTTATGCATCAGAGAGTTGGACAATGACTAGGGAGGACAGAAGGAGAGTGGATGCTTTTGAGCTGTGGTGCTGGAGAAGGGTACTGAATGTACCATGGACTGCCAGGAAAACAAACAGATTCATCTTGGAGAGGATTAAACCAAGCTACTCCTTGGAGGCAAGGATTCTGGGGCTTCGTCTGACATACTTTGGACATGTTGCCAGGAGGGACGGGTCCTTGGAGAGGGACATCATGCTTGGGAGGGTGGAGGGACAGTGCAGGAGGGGAAGACCCTCTATGAGGTGGATCCCCTCTATGAGGTGGATCGATTCAGTGACTGGGGCACTCGGGATGGGTGTGTCAGAGGCAGTGCGGTTGGTGCAGGAGAGAGCAGGGTTTAGGGCTGTTGTGCATAGGGTCGCTATGAGTCAGAAACGACTCGACGGCACATAACAACAATAATAAAGAGATTAAATGGAAAAAAGGGAATTCTAAAGGTTAATTGGGGAACTTCACAGAGATAGTAAGTATATGTCAATGGGAGAAGAGCAATTTTGAAAAGAAGGATGAGAACACAATTTGAAGAATAATATCTCTGAATTGTACATATAAAAATTGTTTCATTGATATGTATCCTGCTGTTTACAGTTTCAACAACCAGGAAAAAATGTTCTAGTGGTATATAACAGTGATGCTTCCATAACTTTGTGAATATACAGAAAACTTTAAGTTGTACCCTGTACAAAAATGAACTCAAAATCAGGCAGTTCAAATCCACCAATTACTGTGTGAGAGAAAAAGATGTAATCCTTTCCTGTGCAATTTATAGCCTCTGAAAACCAACTAGAAGATCATCTATGGGTTGGCTCCACTCAGGCACTTAACAACATGTTAACACCATTAAAATTTACCATCAGCTATCCTTCAAATTTAGTTCCACCTTCCTTTTTCAACTCTACTTGTCATATTCCAACATGAACATCCCACATGTCTCCAACTTCCTAAGCATTAAAATCCTTTGTCACAACACCTTTACACATGTCAATCCTCTTGGCTTCAAAGTACTCCATCAAGTCTCACTTCATAACATACATCATCTGAAACCCCTCAAGAACAGTCACTTTATGTCCCAAATATATGTAATATATTCATTATCCATCATCTCTAGGTCCTTGGAATTTAACACAGAGCCAGGAGATTTCTGCCTATTCCAGAAATAGCAGGTTTTCTTTTTTTAACTATTTACAAATAATACATAAATTCCTTGAGGGTAGACTCTACTCTTCATTGGCAGGAAAATGCACACAGCTAAGGGAGTTTTGGTGACCTGGTGGTAAAAAGCTGTACTGCAATCTCTAAGTACAGCTGCTCCATGGTAGAAGGATGGGCAATATTCTTCCGTGCAATTAACTGCCACTGAAAACTCGCTAGAGGGTCAGCTATGGGTCAGTTCTAACTCAATGGTATACACAACAACAACAACACTCAATAAAAACAGTTAGTTTACAACTGATAATCTGTGGGGAGGATGGATACTCACACTGCTCTTCCCACTCATGCTGCTCCTTCTCACTGGCATGCCTCTGCATCTGGGCCTGCTTCAGGGTCCGGTAGAGCTCTTTGGCCCTAAGTTCTTCCTGGAAGCGGATCTGCTCTTCTTGTTTTTTTCTCTCCTCTTCTTCTTTTCTCTAAAACAGAATGACAGCAGGCGACCTTATGCTCCATAAAGAAGGAAAAGTTGACTTTGTGATTCTGTAGCTAATTCAAGGCTGAAGTCACTCAGGGGAGTGTGCCAATAGTGTCCTCCATGTCTCAGCCTCTAAATACGAGAACTTGCAGAAATTATCCCTGACTGACAAGGCCAAAATAAGGATCAAATGGCTGAAATACATGAAACAAGGTTAAACACATTCCACAAAGATGAGCTGACAACTGTTGTGTTCTTCCCCCCTTCTCTCTCTCTCTCTCTCTCTCTGTAATTCATGAAAGTCAATCAAGCAGAACATAATTATAATTTAACTGAGATTGTTTACAGCTTCCATTTTCTTGGCTCTACAATCAACACTCTTGGTACCAGCAGCCAGGAAATAAAAATAATTGCATTGGGAAAGTCTGCTGTCAGAGACCTCTCCAAGGTACTGAGTAGCAACGATCTAAGACTGGGGACTAAGATGTGACTGATATAGGCCATGGTCTTTGCAATCACTTGCTATGCATCAGAGAGCTGGACAATGACTAGGGATGATAGAAGGAGAATTGATGCCTTTGAGGTTTTGTGCTGGAGAAGAGTATTGAATATACCATGGACTGCTAGGAGAACAAACAAGTTCATCCCAGAGAGGGTGAAACAGGACTGCTTCAAGGGGGCAAGGATTTTGAAGCTCTGTCTCACATACTTTGAACATGTTACAAGACGGGATCAGTCCTTGGAGAGGGACGTCATACTTTGGACATGTTATAAGGGGATCAGTCCTCGGAGAGGGACAACAAGCTTGGAAGGGTAGAAGGACAGCACAGGAGAGGAAAACTCTTGATGAGATGGATTGATTCCGTTGCTTGGGTAATGAGGATAAGCATGTAGGAGACAATAAGATTGGCAAGGTATAGAGCAGAGTTAAGGGCTGTTGTATATAGGGTCGCTATGAGTAGCAAGCGACTCGATGGCACATAACAATTACAATGCCACATTATTTCAGAGCGAGATAGTTTGTTTGGGGACCTTGAATGTCTCTTATTTTTAAACTCCAAAATCATTGAATGTGGAGAGTGTGGTGTGCCTTCCTCTACTTTACTTCAGAAGTCCCACTGGCTCAATGGCCACTAACAAAAAGGTGGTGAGTGCAAACTCATCAGTCTCTTGTCAGGAGAAAGAGGACACAGTCTGTTTTTTTAGTAAAGACAGTCTTGGAGATTCTAAGGGATAGTTCTTCTGTGTCTGACAGGGCCACTAGGAATTAGAATCCATTTGACAACAATAAATTTGGGGTTAGATTTTTATTTACTTCAAACAACATGCATATACTAAAAGGATCAAATAGATCTAAAGACTTGTCTTGAAAACAACAGTAAAAAAATCCAAAGCCGTTAATTCAGAACTGACTCAGGGCTAACTTACAATTGGATTTCCAAGGCTGTATATTGCCTTAGAAGGGATTTCTCATCATTCTTCCTTTGTGCAATTTTTTTCAATTGCTTTAGTTGTTCATTCAGGTAGTTACGTCCATACTGATTAGTCTATTAGAAACATTACTGACTTCATTTTTAACACTCATATTTCATGTGTGTGTGTCTGTGTGTGGGGGTGGTGGTGGTGGTGGTGGAGTCACGCACAATTCATAGAAACCATATGAACAAAACGTCTGAAGCCTTTCTGTAACTATTATCATTTCTCAAAGTTCATAGAGTTTTCAGAGGCATGTTGCTTAGGAAGTGGATGCCACTCCTGCTTCTAAATACACCCCCCCCAATACTTCTTTCTGGTTCTTGCATAAACGTACAATGTGTTTAAATCAATGATCACAGTAAATTTAATTCATTGCAAAGCTGAGTAAGATGCTTACTTTCAGCAGTACTCAGAAGCACATTTTCAACTATTTAATATCAGTGAGTCACGCAACATATTACTCGTCTTTTAAATTCACATCATTTTTTTCATTCTTTGTAATAAAAATAATAATGCAAATTATAGTTAATGGTTTCTTATATTCAGGAACATAAAACTTTTTTCTTTCACATTTTTATACTGTTTTTATTGTTGTGTACTGTCCAGTCAAAACTGACTCATAGCTTACCCTCCAGTGAGTTTTCTGAGACAGTTAATCTCATGGGAAGAGATTGCCTACCCTTCTCCCGCAGAGCAGCTGGTGGCCTCCAACCTTGTGACTTAAGGATTGCAGTGCATCTTCTTGACACTAGGCCACCAGATCTTCCTGGGTTTTTTGTACTGTTGTTGTTATGTGCCATCAAGTCACCTGTGATTCATAGCAACCCTATGTACAACAGCCCTAAACCCCACTTGGTCCTGTTGCCAGTTTCACTGTCTACAACACACCTACCTTGATTATCCCAGTCACGGAATCAGTCCACCTCATAGAGGGTCTTTCTTTCCTGCGCTGTCCTTCCACCATCCCAAACATGACGTCTTTCTCCAAGGACTGGTCCCTTCTTGCAACATGTCCAAAGTATGTCAGATGAAGCTTCAGAATCTTTGCCTCCAAGAAGCAGCCTGCTGTAACGCTCTCTAGGATGAACCTGTTCGTTTTCTGAGCAGTCCATGGTATATTGAATACTCTTCTCCAACACCACAGCTCAAAGGAAGCAATTCTCCTTCTGTCCTCTCTGACACATAGCAAGTGATTGCAAAGACCATGGCCTGTGTCGGGCGCACCTCAGGCTCCAGAGTGACACCATTGCTCTTCAGTACTTTGGAGAGGTCTTTAACATCAGACTTTCCTATCACAATACATTTTTTAATTTCCTGGCTGCTGGTACCAAGATTGTTGACTGTGGAGGCAAGCAAACTAAAGCTGTTAACAATCTCAATTTCTTTACCATCCATCCTGATGCTGTCAGTTGGCCCAGTGGTGAGAATCTTTGTCTCCTTGATATTGAGCCGAAATCCATACTGAAGACCGCAGTTCTTGACCTTCTGTAGCAAGCGTTTCAAGCCCTTCTCAGTTTCAGGAAGCAGGGTTGTGTAATCTGCATAACTCACATTGTTGATGAATCTTCCACCAAACCTTATGCCACACTTCTCATACAGCCCAGCCTCCTGGATAATCTGTTCTGCATATATAGGTTGAAAAAGTATGGAGATAGCACACATTCCTGGCATGCATCCTTCCCATCATTGAACCATGCAGTGTTTCCTTGCTCTGTTGTGATCACTGCCTCCTGGTCCAAGAATAGGTTTTGTGTTAGCACAATCAAGTGTTCTGGAATTCCCATTTTCTCAGAGTCAACCACAGTTGGTCACACAGTCAAATGCCTTGCATGATCAATAAAGCACAGATAGACATTCCTTTTGTACTCCCTGCTTTCAGCCAAGATCCACCTGACATTAGCTATAATACTCCTAGTACCACGACCCCTTCTAAAGCCAGCCTGCACTTCTGGTAGTTCTCTGTTGATGTTCCAGTTGGTTTTGGATAATCTTTAGCAGAATCTTGTTTGCATGTGATATCAATGATACTGTTCAATAATTTCCACACTCTGTTGGGTCACCTTTCTTTGGAATGGGAACAAATAATATATCTCTTCCAGTCAGCTGGTGAAGTGGTTGTCCTCCAGATTTCTTGGCATATCTAGAGCAGCATCTGTTAGTTGAAATACATCAATTGGTATACTATCAATTTCTGGTGCCTTTTTTTTTGTTACTAAATTAAGAATTATTCTATCTAGGAGATGAAAAGTGAATTTTCTCAAATTTCTTATTTACAAACTTCTGCAATTAATCAAGTAAATATATTTTATTATAAGAGAGTGTACAGCAGTTTCTTCAAAGATATGCTCTAACCTCTCAAAAACAGTAACTCCAGTCTCCAGTTTGCTCCGGTGTTGTCCCAGCTAAGGCTTCCTGAGATGGAAAACTTCATCTATCCTCATCTTTTCTGGTTACTCCCTCATTTTAAAGCAACACATCATATTGAATAATTCTTAGGGAAGGACATATAGACATTTTCTGAGTCTTTTCTTGTCCTGCAGTGCCTATTTTGCTACTCTCAAATGCAAATACAGTTTAATATAAAATTTTGGGAATCAATTTCCTGCAGAATGTGGAAGACCTTACATCATATTTCCATGTCCAATACTGCCACTCTGACCCCTATTGTTCTGTATAGATGCTAATTTTTCTCTTTGGCAGTCTCTCAGGTCTCTATTTCACTCATATTCTAGACTTTCCCAAATGGTGAACATTCATGTGGATTTTCTTTCATTCTTTGTACTAGGCAAGTAGAATGCTTTCGATCTGTAGACTTACATTCACATCTTCACTTAGGATTTCTTGTTGTTGTTGTTATGTGCCGTCGAGTCATTTCTGACTCATACCGACCCTATGCACAACAGCCGTAAACCCTGCTCTATCCTGCACCAATTGCATTGCCTCTGACACACCCATCCCAATTACCCCAGTCACCGAGTCAATCCATCTCATAGAGGGTCTTCCCCTCCTGCGCC